>NW_020954590.1:15207607-15213824 GCF_900497805.2 Vombatus ursinus | reverse complement strand
CTTCTTCTTCTTCTTCTTCTTCTTCTTCTTCTTCTTCTTCTTCTTCTCCTCCTCCTCCTCCTCCTTCTCCTTCTCTTTCTCCTTGTTCTCCTACTTCATCTTCTTCATTGTCTTCATTTTTTTTCATAATGCTGGAACAATTTACTCTTGTCTTCATTTTTATTTCTTGAAATATAGCTCTGAAAAACAGACTTTTAAATGGAGTTACTTGACTGTGCCTTTAAAACCAAATCTTTCTGGCTTTTATTGAATGACCAATAATAGGCCCAGCCCAAGCCAAGCTCATTGTTTAGGTATTACTGGCTTAGAATGAGTCTAAATAGCAACTGTTTTCTGTTCTGGCTAAACTCTGAGTGTCTTCCCCTCCCAGATTGACATCTTTGGGATGGGAAACTGGGCCATGTTTTGTCTCAATTCTTACTTAGTCTTTACTCATTGAATGAGTATGCCCTCAGAAAAACTGAGACCTGGGAAAACCTTAATTCAGAAAGGTCAAAGTCAACCACTGCATCCTGGGCCATCACCAGTTGTCTTGTCTTTTGTTTTGCCACTGGAGTCTGACTCTGGAGAAGAGACAGAGGCTGAGAACTTTCAATAGCTCTGCCTCACTCAAATCTAATTCTCATGCAAGTCAAGACATCAAGCTCATGATTTCTTTGGTCCTCTTCAAGAATGAAGTATGAACAACAACAACATGTACAGCTGAGTAAATAGTATACTCCTTCCTATTCTGATTTAATTTTCTTCAGGGATTTATCATACCTAATTTTTCTAAACTTCTATTCATCTCCTTAACATATTGTTTATTTATTTTGTGGTTAGATTTATCTAACTCTGAGAGAGGAAAATTGAGGTTTACCAATAGTATACTTTTACTGTCTATTTCCTCCTTTAACTCATTTAACTTTTCCATTAAGAATTTGACATTATGCCATTTGCTGCATATATGTATAGTATTGATATTAGCTCATTGTCTATGGAGTAGAAAGATGACACAGTGGGTAGAGTAGCAGCCTTGAACTCCAGAATATTCATCTTCCTGAATTCAAACCTGGCCTCAGACACTTACTAGCTGTGTTACCCTGGGCAAGCCATTTAAACCTGTTTGCCTCAATTTTCTCATCTGTAACATGAGCTGGAGAAGGAAATAGCAAACCACTCCAGTATCTGTGCCAAGAAAACTCCAAATGGGGTCACAAAAAGTCAGACACAAGTGAAAAATGATTGAACAATTATTTCATTGTCTATGGTACCTTTTAGTAAACTGTAGTTTCCCTGATTATCTCTTTTAATTAGATTTATTTTTGTTTTTGCTTTGTCTCTGCTCGATTGTTACTTTTGCCTTTCATAAATTTCAACCTTAGCACAATAGAGTCTGCTCCAGTCCCTTATTTTAACCCTGTGTGTCTCACGATTTCAAGAGTGTTTGTTTGTATTTTGTTGGATTCTGGTTTCTAATCCATCTGATATTCTAATCCACATACATGTATATATGTATATATATGTGTATACATATGTGTATAAATATATATTCACTCTTTGAATCAATTCAGATGAGAATGAAGTTCAAGTGTTTGCCTGCCATTCCCCTTCACTGTAAAAGCTCTTCCTTTTGTGCTTCTTTCATGTGAGATAATGATCCCTGTTTTTCTCTGCCTTCCCCCTTCTCCCAATGCATGTCTCTTTCTTACCCATCCATATTTTGGAGATCATCCCACTATAATCAACCTGTTCTTATGTCTCTGTATATGTAGTATCCTTTTAACTTCCTTAATGATAAAGTTCTTAGGAGTCACATGTATCATCTTCCCATACACAGATGTAAACAATTTAACCTTATTGAGTCTCTTACTGTTTCTCTTTCTTGTTAACTTTTTTTATGTTCCCCTTGAGTCTTGTATTTGAAAGTCAAATTTTCTATTTATCTCTGGTCTTTTCATCAGGAATGCTGGGGAAGTGCTCTATTTCATTAAATATCCAATTCCTTCCCATAGGATTACATTTACTTTTGCTGGGTAGATAATTCTTGGTTGTAATCTTAGCTCTTTGCTTTCTTAGAATATCATATTCCAAGCCCTCTGCTCCTTTAATGTGGAAACTGCTAAATCTTGTGTGATCCTGACTGTGGCTCCATGGTATCTAAATGGTTTCTTTCGGATTGCTTGAAGTATTTTCTCTTTGACTGGGAGCTTTTGAATTTGGCTAGAGTACTCCTGGGAGTTTTCATGTTGGGACCTTTCCCAACAGGTGATTGATGAATTCTTTCAATTTATATTTGGCTGATTCTAGGATACTGGGGGCAGTTTTCCTCTAAAATTCCTTGAGATATGGTCTCTAGGTTCTTTCTTTAATCATGTCTTTCAGGTGATTCAAAAATGCCTAAATAATCTCCCTTTTATTCATTTTTCAGATAAGTTTTTTTTCCTGATGAGATTTTTCACATTTTCTTTTGTATTTCCATTACTTTATATTTGTTTTATTTTAATTGGTGTCTCTTGTAATCCTTAGCTTTCACTTTCCCAATTCTAATTTTTAAGAAATTATTTCCTTCCATAAGCTTTTATACCTCTTTTCTCATTTGGCCAATTTTGCTTTTTAAGGAGTTATTTTCATTGTTGAAGTTTTGTACCTCTTTTTCCATTTGGCCAATACTGTTTTTTAAGGCATTATTTTCCTCAGTATTTTTTATGCCTCTTTCCCCAAACTATTAATTGTCTTTTCACAATTTTCTTGCATTGTTCTCATTTCCTTTCCAATTTTTCCCTCCATCACTCTTATTTGATTTTTAAAAACATTCTTTTACCTTTTCTTGGAATTTGTGTTGGACTTGTGTCCAATTCACATTGTTTTTGAAGCTTGGTTTGTAGCTGTTTTGACATCATTGTCTTCTGAGTTTGTGTTTTGATCTTCTCTGCCACCATATTTTCCATATACCATATTCAGTCTTTCATGCACTGCTGTTTTCAGAACTAGTTCTGGGCATTTTGAGATTTTCAGTGTTTCCAAGATAGTATGATATGGGGAGAGGTATGATTATTGCTCTCCAGTACTGCACTCTGGTTCTTATCATGGGCCTTACCCTGATCTGAGCGATATTACTCAGGTCCTCTGCTCCCTTGAGAATGCAAAGGTTATTATTCCTTAGGGTCCTCCCTCCCTTGTGACTTCCATCTCTGCCTCAGAATTGTGACCCGGAAGTAATATAGACAATGGAGTTGCCAAGCAGTGCTCTGTCCTGAGCCTAGTGCCAACAGTGCATAAAAGACTGAATCTTGGGAAAGTGCTGCTACCTCATCCTTACCTGGAACAGAGTCCAACTTTAAGATAAAGATCAAAGTCAAATAATAAGCTGTATAAATGAGCAAACAACAACACCAACAAAAAGGAACCTGACCATAAAATCTACTGTGGCGACAGAGAAGATCAAAACACAAACTCAGAAGACAATGATGTCAAAACAACCACAAGCCAAGCTTAAAAAAATCTCTGTAATGTGAGTAATGTACATTTTTCCTCAATCATTTTTGTGTTTTCCTGATTCTGTACTTAGGTTTTAATTTTTGAATGGTTATGAATTTTATTAAGGAGCATTTTTAGTGTCCCAGGATTTCATGCAATTAAGACAATGTCACTGGTAAATCAGAGTTTTGGGAAAATATCATCATTGATATGGAGTTGATAAGGATTGTGTACCAGATATTTTCCATGAAACTGATAAATTCTCTGGAGGAATTTATGTCTCCCAGTTTAATGCCTTGTTTGATATTTATATTCATTGGATCATTGAAGAACATTATCCATCTCCATGGTAACATTTGTCAGAGATTGCTCTATGATTCTTACTGATGTGTGGGAGACAGTTTGTTGGATAAGAGTCTTACAGCTATGTTTTATTCTACTATATCAGATTATTTTTTTAATCAACAAACCGATTCAGGCAGAGACTTATATTCTGTGACCATCTTAGTTGATTATATAATTACAATAATGTGTTTTACTATAGGAAATCATCTACTAAAGCCTGCCCATGTCCTTCCCATGTTTTCACCAAAGTTTTGCTCAATGGTTAATGCATCATAAAGATTTTATAGAGGTAAGAAAACAGACATATGGTTTGGTGTTTGCTAGTATCTTCTCGGACATCTTTGTTTTTTAAGGTGAAAAAGTACCATTTGTGACCTTTTCAATTAGCCAAGATGGCGGAGAGAAAGCAGTGACTTGCTTGAGCTCTCCCCCAAATCCCTCCAAATACCTATAAAAATGGCTCTAAACAAATTCTAAAGCAGCAGAACCCACAAAAAGACAGAGTGAAACAAATTTCCAGCCAAAGACAGCCTGGATGGTTGATCGGAAAGGTATATCGTGCTGGGTGGACAGAGGAGTGCAGTTTGGTGGGGGCACACAGGCTGCAGCGACCCTGGCGCAGGCCTCAGAGGACTGAATTGCAGGCAGCTGGGTGGTTTCCAGACTTCTCAACCGATTAACATGAAAGGCAACTTGGAAGGTCAGTGGGAAAAGTCTGTGACTTAGGTGAGAGACAAACTAGGTCTCAGCCACAAGTCTGGAATGTGGCCTGAGGCTGCAGCTGTTTCCTGACCCCACAGACTGAGGGGGAATCAAATGGCTGATCAGAGGGGGATTGCAGGGTTCTCTTTTCCAGTGCTGAGGCAGGAATCTTTTGCTTTACTGGTGCTTGGATCTGGGTCACAGATCTGAGGGGTGGTCCTGGAGCGAGGAGGAATGCTGGTGTGGCATAGCTTATTGTGGCAGTGGAGAGAAAACTCCTCACCCCTTATCATAGCACCTTGGAAGAACTGAAAATTTTCAGATCCCTAGAAGTATCTCTGAAAATAGCTGTACAAACCCCCAAAGCTTGGAACAGTACATTCTCCACATTGGAAGTAGACTTTTACCTTAACAAAGAGTTTAAAACTCAAATAATTGACCGGGATCATGAGTAAGCAGCACAAAAAAAGTCAAACTGTATTATCTTACTTTGGTGACAAAGAAGATCAAAACATACAACCAGAAGAAGACAACAAAGCCAAAGCTCCTACACCCAAAGCCTCCAAGAAAAACATGAATCAGTCCCAGGCCTTGGAAGAGCTCAAAAGGGATTTTGAGAAGCAAGTAAGAGAAGTAGAGGAAAAACTGAGAGTGATGCAAGAAAATCATGAAAAACAAGTCAACAGCTTACTAAAGGAGACCCCAAAAAATACTGAAGAAAATAACACCTTAAAAAATAGCCTAACCCCAATGGTAAAAGAGAACCAAAAAGCCAATGAGGAGAAAAATGCCCTAAAAGGCAAAATTGGCCAAATGCAAAAGGAAGTACAAAAGCTTACTGAAGAAAATACTTTCTTAAAAATTAGAATAGAGCAATTGGAAGCTAGTGACTTTATGATAAGTCAAGCCACTGTAAAACAAATCCAAAAGAATGAAAAACTAGAAAACAATGTGAAATATCTCATTGGAAAAACAACTTACCTGGAAAATAGATCCAGGAGAGATAATTTAAAAATTATTGGACTATTTGAAAGCCATGATCAGAAAAAGAGCCTAGACATCATCTTTCAAAAAATTATCCAGGAAAACTGTCCTGATATTTTAGAACCAGAGGGCAAAATAGAAATTGAAAGAATTCACTGCTCCTGGAAGAGATCCCCAAAGGAAAACTCCTAGGAATATTGTAGCTAAATTCCAGAGTTCCCAGTTCAAGGAGAAAATATTACAAGCAGCCAGAAAGAAACAATTCAAGTATTGTGAAAACACAATCAGGATAACACAAGATTTAGGGGCTTCTACATTAAGGGACCACAGGGTATGGAATATAATATTCTGGAGAACAAAGGAGATAGGATTACAACCAAGAATCACCTACCCAGCAAAACTGAGTGTAATCCTGCAGGGGAAAAGGTGGTCATTCAGTGAAATAGAGGACTTTCAAGCATTCTTGATGAAAAGACCAGAGCTGAATAGAAAATTTGATTTTCAAATACAAGACTCAAGTGGAACATGAAGAGGTAAACAGGAAAGAGAAAATCATAAGAGACTTATTAAGGTTGAACTGTTTACATTCCTGCATGGAAAGATGGTATTTGTAACTCATGAGACCTTTGTCAGTATTAGGGTAGTTGGAGGGGAAAAATTATATGTATGTATATATAGATATAGATAGATAGATAGATAGATAGATAGATAGATAGATAGATAGATA
>NW_020954590.1:15133103-15207597 GCF_900497805.2 Vombatus ursinus | reverse complement strand
ATAGATAGATAGATAGATAGATAGATAGATAGATAGATAGATAGATAGATAGATAGATAGGTAGGTAGGTAGGTAGGTAGGTGGGCAGAGGGTGATTTGAAAATGAAGGGGTGATAGCTGGAGAATAAAATTAAGGAGTGAGAGAGGATTATACTAGGAGAAGGAGAAAGGGAGAGGTAGAATGGGGTAAATTATCTCACAAAAAAAACAGATAAGAAAAGGCTCTTACAGTGGTGGGGAACCGGGGGAAGGTGAGAGGGAATGAGTGAATCTTATTCTCATCGGATTTTGCTTAAGGAGGGAATAACATACACACTCAATTGGGTATGGAAATCTGTCTTACCCTACAGGAAAATAGGTGGGGGGGAAGGGGACAAGAGAGTAGGGGAATGATAGAGAGGAGGGCAGATTGGGAAAGGGGATAATCAGAAGCAAATACTTATGAGGAGGGACAGGGTCAAAAGAAAGAATATTATGAATGGGGGGGCGGGATAGGATTAAGGGAAATAGAGTTAGTTTTTCACAGCATGTCTACTATGGAAATGTTTTGCATAACTGCACATATATAACCTATATTTAGTTGTTTGCCTTACCAATGAGGGTGGGTGAGGAGGGAGGAAGGGAGAAAATTTGGAACCCAAAGTTTTAAAAACACACATTTAAAAAAATGTTTTCATATGCAACTGGGAAATAATAATACAGGAAATGGGGTACAGAAATCCAACCTGCCCTATAGGAAAGGAAGGGGAAGGGGATAAGAGAAGGGGGGGAGAGATAGAAGGGAAGGCAGACTAAGGGAAGGGGTATTCAAAATGCATGCCATCTTGGGATGAGGGGAGGGGCAAGATGGGGTGAAAATTTGGAACTCAAAATCTTGTGGAAGTAAATGTTGAAAATGAAAAAATAAATTAAAAAAAAAAGAAAAAAAGAATCTTTTCCTCTTTGATATATCTGAAAAATCATTCCACAACTGCACTTAAAATTAGGGCACCTTCTTCACAGACTTTTCTTGCGTACACTGCATCCTGTCCAGATACTTTTCCTGACTTCATATTAAATGTCATTGTATTCAACATTAGGTATGTTCCTTTTGTATGCTAGTTTTGCCTGTTTATTTTATTTTCAATAAATTTTGTTACAAAAGTAATTTCAATAATGGATGGATGAAGTATTTGGGAATGACTGATATAAGAAAAACTAAAAGCATCAGTAAAACAACAAAAAAATTCATATCAGACTATCTTCATTTCCTTGCTTACCATGTTTACCAGATTGGTCACCTGGTGGATGCTGTAGATATAGTTAATTTTAACAAAGCTTTTGAATCAGTTTTTTGTTCTGTTTTGGGGGAAAAAAGATGCAGATGAAGTCTAAACAAGAGTGTAATTATGTAGAATTAGAACTACATAAATGGCAGGGCCATTAGAGCTATTCAGGTATTGAATGGGACACTTGATAGGAACATATGTGTCATAAAAGAGAGAGATCCAAAGTGTATCTTCTATATATCATAGATAAGAGGAAAGAGCAGGTTGTTAATTCCACCTTTGCAGAATGGGTTTTAAAGCAGTATATATGCTAGAGCCTAACCCTATTGAAGTGTACTTTGTACAACAGTTTAAAGAATGTATTAGAAAGACCATTTTCTCTGTCACCAAGTGAGATTTAGAACTGCTAGTCAAGTCAGGCCACTAAGGACTTGTTAAGTAATTAACCCTTTAATATATTGAAGTTTAATTAAATAAAGTAATCTTCATCTATAAAATGGGGATAATAATAGCACATGCTTCCCAGTTTTGTTTTGTTTTCATTTTTGTTTTTTGGTAAGGATAAAATGAGAAAATGTTTAAGATAATATACAATATTTAAGCCAAATGATAATTTGGCTTCTGACCTTTAGCATTCTACCAAAATGTTGTTCTTCAAAATTACCGAGGTTATCTTAGTTGCCAAATGCAACAACCTTTTTTGAATTCTTATTCTCCTTGACTTCTCTGCAGCCTTTAACACTGTTGATCACCCTTTCCTCTTGGATATTCTCTTCCCTTAGGTTTTCAGAACACCACTCTCTCCTGGTTCTCCTCCTATATATCTGACTCCTCCTCTGTCTACTTTGCTGAATCCTCATCCAAATAATATCCTCTAACCATTGGTGTCCCACAGGGTTCTGTCCTGGACCCTCTTCTTCTTCTGCACCATTTTGCATGGTGATTTCATCAGCTCCCATAGATGATGAAGGTTTTTGAACTGGTATATAATATGCTTAAATGCATTAGGGTGTTAGATTTGATAACTTTGTGAAGTATATTGGATAGGAGAATCACTAGGAGAATTATATTATTATATGATATATTATTATTTATAATATTATATGTTATATAATATCAGATACTATTATACTACTTCAAGTGAGAGATGAGTAAGGGTCTGAAGTAGATTAGGTCATTGTGAGTTGAAAGGAGAGGATAGATATCAAAAATATATTGAGAGGTCTTTGAAATTGGTCAGATGAAGAATTTGAAAGAGAAAGAGAAGTCAAAGAAGATTCTGAAGTTTAGAACTTATATGACTTCTAAGATAATGGGTTCATAAACAAAAAACAGAAGTTTGGAGAAAAGAAATAATGTTACATGATGAACCTCCCCAACCCCTCAAGTTAGTAATAATCTTCCTCAAATATCAAATAGCCCTTTGGGTACTGATATTCTAGTGCTGTTAACATGTGCTACCACATATTGTAGCTATCTATATTAATATATCATCCTCCTAATTTCTATAAGCTCTTTGAAGCCAGTGATTATGTATTACATGAATTCTGTGTCCTCCTCAATTCCTAGAATTGGCCTCTGCATGCAACTTGTACAGTATTTAAAAATGGTTGGTGTAGCTATTATTTCATTTTGTCTCATGTTGCAACTTGTTTGTTGATGGCCAAAGAAAGCATTTGAAAAGTATAAATATTTAAATCCAGGGTTATAGTTGGTCAAAAAACATTGTCATTCTTAGTACCTTCTACCTCCTTTTCGTCAGCCTTTTGCAGTCACTGTGGAAAAGGAAGGGAACCAAAGAGTATTATTGAGGCCTGTTAGATGACTTTCAATGTTGCCACAGCCAAAAAATTCATCCACAATGGCCAACTGTTAAATTCAGATTCTCTGCTTACCTTATGATGAGGCACTGGATATGGGATTTGGTAGTCATAAATATGATGCTCTGTCATGTAATAGTTTTTCCCAATCAATCTTTTCTCCTTAGGCAAATTAAAATGAATTATTTTTAAATTTTTAAAATTGTCTACTGATTTCCCTGTCCTTTCCATTTTCCCCATGAATGCTAGAAAATGTATTTTTTAAAAAAAATGTCCAAAATAAGATTGAGTAAAAGGAGAAAAGTGATTATGAAAATCAGGTAAATTGAAGAATTTATGCATGGCAATTATAATAGCACAGGCTGTGAATTAACTCCTACACCTCCTTCTTGTCCTTGTTTTTGTTCTTGTCATTCTTTTTGTTCCTATTCTTTTTCTTATTGTTTCCTTGTTCTTCTTGTTGTTTCTCTTGTTCTTTTCTTTTTCTTCTCCTCCTCCTCCTGAATTGAAGCAATGGATTTCCTCATTCTTTGTCTTGACTTTTAATTTTTTTTTACTTTAAATTTTAAATTTCAAAATTTAAATTTAATTTTTTTTTAATTTGGAAACTCAATAAGGATGGTTACTCTCAACTCAAATGAATGCTTTGGTTATTGTTGAAATGATTAGTAAATTTCATATAGTAACCAATAATTATATTTATTGTTGTGATGTCCCTAAAAGGACAATATGGAAGATGTATTCAGGATAAACTTCATGCAAAATCATTCAGTCAATCTTTCCTCGTTCTTGAAATGTGGTGGGACCTCTTAGATGATTTGGCTGTCATGTGGGCAAGCTTCATAAATAAGCAATCTCATTATTTATAATTGGACAAATAAAGTAGAGAGCTTTGAAATACTATCTCAAGATAGCCTGACAAAAGGGAAAAGAACTACAAAGAAGAAGCAATTAGCCTTTTTCTGTTGAATGAAAGGTTCCACCCCAGAACAGACTTTCTCCAAAGGTTAATCAAATCTGGATTCTCTGCATTGGCTCAGTTCCTTCTTGTCTAAAACAAAACTGGCAATTCATAGTTAATGGGGGAGAGGGGGTTGTGCACATTAGAAAATAGTTCAGGTTTGAGTTCTATGTATGTTGACAAGTAGCCTGGTATGTATGCATGTGAAAGGCATCTCATTTTTTTGAAGAAGTTCATCTCAGGTGAGTCTTGGCAGGACTTTCAGCTTCAACCAAATCACCTCTAAAAGGCACCCAAATTTCTTCCTTTCACAAAAGCAGATGGTTGTGAGTAAAGATGACAGTAGTAAAGAAAGACATCTGAAGAAGGGAAATTTATAAGGGACATGATCTCTTACTGAACTGATATGAGAACAAGGAGATGCTGGTGGAATGTTGTTTCCATCCCAATGGCATATCCAGCTTGAGCATCTCATGGTCTTTATGCATTACTTTCATGTTGATGTCATCTTAATCAGAGATAAGATTGGGATTTGTCCTATAAAATGTATCTGGTTTGCATTGTTCATGCCAGGATCCACAGTTTCCATTTTTTTTGAGCTGACTAAGCCCCTCATTGTATTTTCTTTTCCAGAGTTTCCAGAAATTGACAAATAATAGATTCTTATTTGAAGTGAGAGCAAAGAGCGGGCATTTGAACTGTACAGTTACTCTGTCCATAAGGTTGGGATAAATCAACTTTATTGTCTGCTAGTAATTTGTGTTTTTTCAATCATGTTTAACCTATGCACAGATGGATAGGCATAGACATGCATGTACATATGTGTGTGTGTATATATATGTCTTCTGGAATGATCCCTGTATTTGTCTTTGTTTGGAGGATCCTTTAAATGGTTCATTGCAAAGCTTCATATTGAAAAAAATAAATGGGATGTTCCAATTCTTTCTCGCATATGGCCCTGATTCCATTTGTTGAAAGTGGCTTTCTTGGAACTTACATTAAATGAAGTGAGGTTTGAACTCATGTGGTTTCCTAGACAGACTATTGTGCAGAGAGTGTCCTTGAACATTCCAAGGTAATTAACGCAGCATACCAATATCAGAAAACAGTGCCATCCATCAGAAAAGCAGATTGAAATGAGTAAGAGCCCATTTCATATTCCTTTTCATTAGAAAGAAATAGCAGAAGTTATTTCTTGATTATGACACATGCCACAGTGCTAATTTTTCTCGTTGGACTCCACTTTGAGAAGCAGGAACTAATTCAACCTTGTCCATTGCTTTTTAGATAAAAACATCTCTTGACTCTTATGGCAGTATCTACTGATGTGAGAGCGGCTTCACCTCTCTTTTTAAGATACAGTTAAGGAAAGGAAAATAAATAGCTGCAGGCTTACTTTTGGTATGTAGTCTTGTTGGAGAGTGGGAGAAGGAAAGGAATAAGCATTTATTAAGTTCCAATCATGTGCAGGCACTATGCTTAACACTTTACAAATATTATCTCATTTTATCCTTTCAATAACCCAGGGAAGCAGGCATCTGAGTCTGGTTTTGAATTCAGATCTTCCTGAGTCCAAGCCTTGACTCTATCTACTGCACTACCTAACTGCCTCTGGCCAAATTCTGTTTTAAACTTATAACCTAAGACGTTTCACAAAACTGTTGCTTGAATAGTATTACTGATCTAGTCAGTCTTCTGTCTGTCCATTTATATTCAGTAGGGCTATTCTCTCATGCTGTAATCTCAGAGGTCCAGTGGACTGTGAAGCTGAGCTGCAATGCTAGGGAGAGTTCCCCTACAAGGAGTTACCAATACCAAGGACAGGAACTTTCATGATGTATGAAGCACTGTTCTGTGCTCTGAGGATTCAGAGACAAAAGTATTATAGCCCTTGCTTTCAAGCAGCTTACTAATTACTTGTGGGGGGAAAAGTTATGAGGAGTCAAGTTCCAGCTCAAAATAAGAGTTTCCCAACAGATTGAGTTGTCCATAAAATGAGATTCAGAAAGTGGTTAAAATGTTTATCTGCCAGAGACCACAGGGTCAGGGGACCATAGATTTACAACTACAAGTCACCTTAGAAATTATCTAGTTTAACAGTTTTACAGATGAGATAACTGAGTCTGCAGAGGTTGACATAAGCATAAAGACAGATTTATAGATGCAACAGTCCTAAAAAGGCCAACGTTGTCTGGAAGAAACAATTATTTTCATTAGTCACTTTCTCTCTGCGACATCTTTACTATACAGTCCTGATGTTCTTAATGCTCTCTTCTCTCTAGTTTTCATTATACTCTCTCTTCTGGTTCTCTTCCTACCTGTCTGATGACTCCTCAGTCTCTTTTGCCAGATCTTCATCCAGGTCCAGCCTGTTAACCATGGCTGCCCCAGAGTACTTTGTCCTGGGCTCCCTTCTTTTATCCCTCCATACCATTTCTCTTGGTGATATCATCACCTCCCTTGGATTCCATTATCATCTCTGTGCCGATCTCCAAATCCACTTATCCAGCACCAGCTTCTCTGCTGACCTCCAGTCTAGCATCTCCAAATGCCTATTAGATATTTTGAACTAGAAGTCTCATAGATATCTCATAATCAACATGTTCAAAAGTGAACTCAGTACCTTTCCACCCAAACTTTACCCTTTTCCTAACTGTCCTATTACTGTCAAAGGCACCATCACCCTCCCAGTCAATCTGGCTCACAAGTTAAGTATCATCTTCTACTATTCACTCTTTCTCACCCCCCATATCCCTTCTGTTATTAAAGTCTATTGTTATTATCTTTGCAATATGTCTCACAGATGCATTCTTCTCTCTTTTGATGCTGCCACTACCCTGGTGTTGGCTCTTATCACCTCCTGCCTGGACTATTGTAATAGCCTGATGATTGATGTCCCTGCCACAAGTCTCTTCTCACTCCAGTCCATCTTCTACTGAGTTGCCAAAGTAATCTCCCTAAAATGAAGTTTGACTATGTCACCCTTCCCCCCTATTCAATAAACACCGATGGCTCCCTGTCCCCTCTAGGAACAAATACAAAATTCATTGTTTGGCATTCAAAGAACTTAATAATCTTCCCTCTCCCCCTCCCACATCTCATCCTACTTAAATGCATGTAGACAAACCAATCAACAGGCTATTTTAATAATCCAGGAGTGTGGAGACAAAGTCCTGCACCAGGGTGGTAGCAGTGTCTGAGTGATATTACAAAGGTAAAATTGACAGAACTTGCCAACAGATGGGCTATAGGGAGTAATAAAGTGAGTAGTTAAGGATGACATCTAGTGTGTAAGCCTGGGTGACTCGGAGAATGATGAAGCCTTGAACAATAATAGCAAAATTAAAAAGAAGGGAAGGTTTGGGTCAAAGGACAAGTTTAGTCTTTGACATTTTGAGTTTAACATGTCTATAAAACATTTATCCCAAGATATCCAGTAGGATAGCCATCTCTAGGGTGGGAGGGAAGGAAGAGAAAAAAAGAAAAAAGAAATTACATAATAATTTTGTTGTATATTTGAAAGGAATAGCAAGTTGTGCATAGTAGATTTGCAGTTTCATGTACAATTGTCTTTTTTTTGTACTATGTTATAAAGTGCTTGTTTTATTCCATAAATTAAAAATAAAATTTTAAAAAGATATCCAATAGGCAGTCAGATATGAATCTGTATCCTTGATGTTCCTTAAACCAGACACTCCATCTCCTGACTCTGGGTTCTTTGTTCTCACTTATGCCTCCCAACTTCCTCCACATGCCAGCTAAAATCTCACCTTCTACAGAAAGCCTTTCCTGATTCCCCTTAATTCTATTTTCTTCCTTCTATTTATTTTCTTCAATTTATCCCGTATAGAGTGTGTTTGTACATGTTGTCTCCCTCATTCAACTCTGAGTTCCTAGAAAGCAGGGATTGTCTTTTGTGTTGAATTCCTAGTGCTTAGCATAGAACCTGGAACATAATAGGTGCTTAATAAATATTGATTGATTGAAATACTTGCACCATACTAGCTGTATCAAGTATTTTGCTACATTTTGCTCAACTGAAAAAAAATGAAAATAACAGTATCTATAACATGTTCCTCACAGCATTTAGTACAGTTTTTTGGTTGTGTTTGTTAGGATGATTTGACTTCTGCATTTTAATATGGAGATTTGTCACCTGTCAATTCATAAAAGATAGCAAACTTCTGTTGTATAATTCTATTTACTAGTTCATGTCTTACTAAGTATTCAAGAGGTACTAAACTTTTACAGCCTGGAATGCTATGTTACACAATTTCCAGTATTTCCTTGAATAATCTACATTCATTGCTAAATCCCAGCTCCTTAATGATAACCCTTCTGTAGTTTCTGGTGACAATGACCTGATCCTAGATTAGCTGTTTCTGGAAATCCCTATTTCTGGAAACAAAATGGATAGTTATCACTTGGGGAAATGGTTAAACAAATTGTGGTAGGTACCAAGTAGGTGGTGTCTTACTGTGAAGTCAAATCAACAAACATTTATCAATAATTAAATTAATGTGGGGGCAGCTAGGTGGCACAGTAGATGGAGCACTGGCCCTGAAGTCAGGAGGACCTGAGCTCAAATCCAGCCTCAGACCAAACACTTGGCACATACTAGCTGTGTGACCTTGGACAAGTCACTTAACCCCGATTGCCTCACCAAAAAAAAAATAATAATAAATTAATGTGAGGGGATACTATTGTGCCATAGTAAAAGATTCAATGGATGAATTCAAAGTTTTGAGGGCTTATATCAGCTAATTAGAATGAAGTCAGCAGAAATGGGAAATGACTTGGACAATGACCACAATATTTTGAAAGAAAATAGCTGTGAAAGATTTACAGACTATGATCAATGCAATGACCAGTCATGGCTCCAGGAGACTCATGATGAATCCTGTACTGTGGGGGTGATTCATTCAAGAATGACTTAATAACAAGTTATTCTTTATATCCCAGGGATATTTTGGCAGACTTTGTTTTGTTCCTCAGACAATGTACTACATTCTTGCATTTTAGATTTTATTTCTTTTTACCAATACAATATATATATATATATATATATATATTACAAAGTAGTCAAGCAGTTAATTGGTCTATATTTGCAACAGTCATGGGTGGTCTAATTCTTTGGTAATAAATAGTGTGATGCCCCTATTAAGCAAAGTGGAATCAAATTTATGTCTGAGAGGAAGCTGGCATAGAGCTTTGCTTTTAATTCCATGTACCATTGTGAAGTGCTTGAGTCAATAATTATGAATCTTCTTCAGTCCCCTTGTCATCCAGTTTTCCAGAGACTAGAGTTTCAGTGACCTTCCACAGAATAACTATTTTGTCATTCACTGCATTAATGGCACATAAGTTTTCTGTTTTTTGTTTGATCCAAATAATATTTCTTTTTTGCTGGACTTACTGTATCCCTGTAGATGATTAGTCTGTATCTTCCTTCTCTGGGAAGCTATTTCTTGCATGCAATTACTTTTCTAGCAACTGCATTAAAAATTGGGCATAAATTATTTATTTTGTTCATTTTTTGTGTTGCATTACTTTAATCTTCTGCTTTTTACTTTTGCTTACTGATTCAGAGAATCTCGAATTTCTAAAATGCCTTTATTTTGCAGATTCCTTTCTGCATGTTTCTTTTTTGTTGCTTTTAAATGGCAATATGGTGTTCAAGTTTTCTACTATAAATATGAGTTAAATGTTATTATAATCTTTTAATTTCCTTTCTACCAACCTTTAGTATCTCTCTCAAGTTACTTCTGCCATGATGGCATTTGACACCTGACCTTAAGAATGTTCCTTTGTAGTTCAATTTTCCTCCTGTGGTTTTTAACCATAGCAATCACTGCCAGATGTATTTCTGTGAACAGGTCCTGAAATATTTTTCTACTTTTTGTCAAATATTATGGGTGGATGTGTTCATTTTTTAAATTAGTCTCTTTTGGTATAATTGGTCTGCTTACTTGTTTGGCCTTCTTAAATTCAGAAAGGTATATTTATAATTCTAGCCTATATATGTTCATCTCCTTTTCAAAGTCATTTACTACTTCAATACTCTAATTTTTTTTAATTAGGCATATTTTTGGAGTTTGCATTGCATATAGATTTTCAAGGGCCTGAGGTTCTTTAACTTTTTCCTCTTCAGATTGAAATAGCTTCTCAATTTCAAATTTTATTTTATATAGTCTAGGCTTTGGCATGTAGGGTTTGTTGTTGTTTTGATAGAATGTTATGTACAGGTTGTACTTTGCCCTGGTTAACAAAGGGTACTGTTGATTGAAAAAAAAAACATTATGAAGCTATGGGTTATAGTTAGTGGGATCTATCTCAAATTTTGTTATTACCTAGTGCTGGCGCATGATAGATATACTAATATTTTCAGTCCAAATCATCTACATTTGTGGTTTTCCTAACTGAATGGTCAGCATCATGTGCCCATAAATATTTCCAACAGGTTGGATGTTGGTTTATTTGATTTGTCTTGGTGTGTCTTGCCTCACAGCACCAGAGAATCATCATCATCATAATTGTTATCATCATCACCATCATCACTGATAAGGCAAATATTTATGAGCTTTTAACCTATTCATAAAGAAATTGAGGATCTAAGCTAAAATAGATAGGGCTAACAAAAATGTGACACATCAATAACATAGCTGTAGACAAAATGATGATTGGGTAACTGGGTAGAAAGGATGGTGTGCTGTATTAAGACACTTTGCTATTCCAAATAGAAAATAGGAGATTTTCCTTAGAAGTATAATTCTTCTGTAAATTTTCATTTCTGTTAATACTCATTTGCAATTTTCCTTTTTGCTCCCATTTCCTAACTTTCTCCAATTTGTCCTCTTAAATAAGAGATGGTCTCTTTTGATATTTGCATACAGATGAGAATTCTACCCCACACTGTCTAACTCTTCCCTTTCACAGGCATTGATTCAAGAGGCACGAGGAGGGATATTTCACTGTTAGCTAATGAGTAATCAATGAATAGCCAGTTAAGAGGTAAGACACAATTCTGGTTTGAGAGCTCAAGAAATAGAAATTGAAGAAATGCGAGTTGAGGGATTAGAAGATCTTGATTTAAATGCCAATATGTTAATTGGTAAATAGTCCCAAAAGTATTGTAATGGTAAATATTGAAAAATGCATAACATTTTATTGAAATGGATGTAAGGAAAATGGCTCTTCTGCATTCTGATGAGTGTTGTTTCTTCTCCTCAACTCTAATTATTATTTGTTTTTCCTATCTTCCTGGCAAAGTCTTTTGAATTACTATCAGTAACATAGAGCAAAAAGTTGCATAGTTTATTGGATAAAGAGCCAGTCCTAGAGTCAGAGAGATTTGAGTTTAAGGCCTGCCTATGACACAAACTAAATGTGTAAACATGGGTAGGTCAACCAAATTCTCAGGACATCACAGCAATATTCTAAGACTATAGCAATATCTTAAGTTATTACCAAGTCTGTTGAATGGAGGGAGCTTACATCCTAGAATATAATCACAAATATGAACTACAACAACAACAAAAACAAAACAGCACAGAGTGTTGGATACAATAACTGTTTTCTAGTTCTGGTTCTACCATTAATTTGTCTTGGAATGTTAAACAAGTTATGGAACTTCTTAATTTCAGTCTTCTAATCTGTAAAATGGATATTATGTAATCTACTCAATATTATAGGCAGTCTATATTTTGAGAATCAAATGAGATCACATATATGAAAACTCTTTGAAAACTACAAAATGGTATGTAAACCTGTAGGGATATATATGGAATACGAATATATGAATAAGAGTATATTATAATAAGAAGTGCCATCTTAGAATCTAGTTTCTGGCTCTTATTAAGTTTATTAAATTCAATGAGACAGCATGAGCAAAGTATTTTGAAAAACTTAAATTGTGATATAAATGTTAGCTTTTATTATTGCTAGTTTTGTCACAGGGCAAGTCACAAAGTTTCTAAGCCTCAGTTTCTTCTTCTGTAAAATGGGGTTAAGAATACACTAACAATTGCTGTGAGGATTGTCCTTTGCAAACTTCCTCATAACTCTGAAAATAAAAAAAAAGATATTTTCATCTTTCCGAATAATATTAGTTCATTTGAGGATATGCTGCCTACTGCTTGGCAAACCATAGTGAATACTTACTAATTGATTGATTACAGAACTGCATTCCATTTTTAGTTTTTACTACTTTCTTGCTCTATGATAATGAGGCCTTTTCTTTCCTTGTAAAGTGGATAAATACAACCACTTCTCATTCACTTATTTACCAGAGCTCTTATAAGAATCAAATAGACATCTATAATGTTTGCTGATATATTGCTATCAAAACAAAACAAAACAAACCCTCACATATAAGCAATAGAGTCAACAGGATGGCATTCACAATTTTGCAAATGAATTGAGGTCAATCATGAAAATAAGCATGCTCTAAAGTAGAAAATAATCAAATCAGGCAGTAGATTGAAATAAAACCAAGTGCTTGGCCTTAAAAACTGTTATTCATTAAATCGTCTTTCAGTTTCTCCCTTTGGTTTTTATGGGATATAGGGAAGCAGATTTAGGGTTTCTCTTTGTTTAAATACATGTGTTGTCATAGCTTTCATTATTCAAGCAGCAAGGATAGAAATTGAATGAAATTAAATGTTGCTGCTGGGTGGTGCAGTGGCTGGAGTGCCAAGTTTGGACTAAGAAAGATGTATTAAATTCCTGTATTAAATATTTATTAACTATCTGACTCTGGGCAAGTCATTGAACCTCTGAAGATTCCAGATGCCTTGTCTGTCAAGTGAAGGGATTGAACTTAATGGCCTTGAAGGTCCCTTCCAATTTTAGATCTAAGATACTTTGGGATATCACTTCAGTTCAGAGCATCTTTTGGCACAGTAATTTGAAGGTTTTTAGAAACCATATAAGTTTAGTTCCAGTTCAAAATAACTTCTTAGCTTTAAAAGACAATTTGTTTGGTTTGTATTTTAGTAGGATATTAATATGTTATTTTAGTTCCAGCTTCAGCTAACAAGTGTGGTTTCTACTGTGGTTTTGTTCAGAGTTTCATTTGACTTAAGACCCTGATGAGGAGTGATAGGAAAAAATGGGACTGTCTAGAAAAAGAGAGGCAATGATCTCTGCTGTATTGGGTGGGTCCAATCTGATCAAACAGAACTCTTAGGCTGGGATTTTTTTTTGCCCTGAAAACCTGATTTAAATCCACATTGGCATGGAGATAGAAGTCTAGACGAGCTCAAGAAGTTGAGGTATTTAAATAATTCAACTCAATGCAAAAAGTGTTTATTAAGCAACTGTTATGAACGAGGCATTGTGTTAACTTCATAGAATACAATGAACAAAACTGAAATAGCTCAAGGAACTCACATTCAACTATGTAATTATACTATCACTCAAAATTATAATTTTATTGGTTCTACAAATCAGATTCCTGGGAATTGCCTCTGCACAGCAGGAGTCTTTCTTTAATTATTCTTGAAGACACAGTACACTGTGATTTGAGGGAGCAGTGAGTAGCAGCCACTGTTAACACCTCCAAAAAAGAGGAACCAGCGCCAAGGAAGTATATTTACAGATGGCTATGTGGCCAGCCCCCAAGGGAGGGATCCATATTTCAAGACCTTTTGTTTTTATTTGGAATATGGGATGTCTCCTCTTAAACGCTAGATTGTCATCATTATGATTACTGTATTAGCATTATTTACCATAGAGCTCAAAGTGATTTACAAACTTGAAATTACTCAAAAAAAAATGCCAATAGGAAGCCCTCACTGAAACCATGCTAAAGTCTCCCAGGTTGATGGGAGATCCTGAATGTGTAGGCCCTGTTTATGTTCTATGCCCCTGAGATTTAGACAAGCTGTAGATGAACCCTAGGTAATGATAGTCCTAACTCTGAACTTCACAGTTCTGAAAACACCTTTCATTCAATTTTCTTTGGTTTCAGCTGCCACAGGGGAAGTAGAAAAACTTGGCTCTAGCTTCTCTCTTTCATTTTGGCATTTGGTACTCTGGCAGTATACCAACCACAACTTTTCCTAAGATACCCTCCTCTCTGTTTCCAAGTCATGAACCTGTAAGGTACAAGAATGACCTTTTAATTTGACTTCTCCTCCCCTAGTAGATAGAGGGCCCCACCCTCTAAGTCAGTTAGCTTTGTTCTGGTCTCTCCTCAGAGTGTGCCCACAAATACTGGCAAGCTGTCTCATAAATACATGACAGTAGTCAAAATCAGGCCCGGGTAAAGAAACATGACTGGATCAATGCCAATCATCGCCAGCCTTGGAAAAACAACCATGTGTATTCTTTACTGATGGTAAATCAGTAGCAGGGATTTTCTAAAGATTCATTTATCAAAAACTCATTGGAGAACTTGATTTTCTCTTCAATGAATAAGAAATTGTACTTTTATCAGTTTCCTTTAGATTTGAAATATATGAACTTGCATTTATACTTAGGTTTATATATGGCATACAAATGAGTACATATGGAATACAGTGCATATAAATACATACACATATATAACACATACGTGTATAGCTACATACAATACTAAGACCAATGACCAATACTGTCATCTCGTTGTGACTTGGAGTTCACCTAAATTCTCAAAGTGATTAGAACACAAGGTCTGGCAGGCCCTCCCAAGTGAGAATGACCTGGTTTTTTATTCTCTTTTAAGAATTATCCAAGCTACATGCAGAGAGCCTATTCATTAGCTGGTTGGGCTCAAATGATCAAATATTTTGACCAAAGAGATTCAGAAAAAGATTCTAATAAAGCATAGGAGGATTTCCATTGCATCTGTAGGAGAAGAACCCACAAAGCTAAAATGATAGCTCCTTAAAGTTTTGAAATAAATATCTAGATTGATCTGTACCTATGGAAATATGTACATCTTTATAAATATATGTATAGATATCTATATTATGTAGTTATTGATAAAATACTATGAAGATACATACAACCTCTTTTTAAGTAGGGTAAAAGCTTTGATAATTCTCTTTTTCTATCATTCACTCTTTCTTTTAATTGATTTAAATATATATATATATATATATATGTATGCCATTTATAACAAATGGATTCATAAGTGATAAAACATTTTGTTGTTATCAAAACTATGTTTCAAAAAAACCCCAAGGTTTTGTTACATAGTACATATATTGCATATTTTCTGCCAACTATTGTTAACAATTTCCATTAACTTGCTGCCATATGTATTTACTCTTCTGTTTTTTATTTATAGACTGTGTACAGGAAGATGCAACAGAAAAAGGGATTTCAAAAGTCAGAGAGATGCTTAAGTAGAAGGTCTTTTAAGCATAACTTAGCTTTAAATAGTTAATAAGTAGAATGCTATAAAGATCAAAAGGCATTTATTTAACAGTAACAGCATCCCTGTTATTTTTCAATTTTCTTGCTTGGAAACTTCAGACAAAAAAGCTTTTGTTTCCCAAACTGAGCATTTTAACAGGAAATAGGAGTTCAGCCACTAAAAAGTACTTTTTCCCCCTGATACAAATTTCACCATTGTGACTTGATTGACAGCCATCCCAATGTCTATAAACAACCTGTGAGCCCCCCCCCCCCCCCCCCCATCACCATTCAGTCCCTGCATCCAACATTTAAACATAGAGTGTTTTTTTGCGCTCAATAAAATTCCTTTTCATTTCGCCCCAGGTTGCCATGTCTCTTCAAACAGAGACAGAAAAGCAGGGCTCTGTGTCAGACAGATTTTAATTTTCAGTCCTCATCCATTCGGGGAATGAGACACAGGCAAACAAACTCTCCCCCAAAAGCCTAGCAACCTGTAGTTGAAACGGCTAATGTGTAGAGCCCCGGGATGGAGGCCTGGACCTGTTCACACATGAATAAAGAAGATTAAGATTTCCTTTCAAAGACGTGAAGCCTTTTTGACAGCCAGTGTCAACAGCACTGTCTGCCTCTCAATGTGAAACAGTCTTCTATCACAAGTTCCCACAGGGAGGTCCTTCTGATTAGTATGCTGCACACTATCATTCCTTGTCAGTATTTAATTGAAGAATAAGGGTGTAAAGTTTTGCAAACTCTTAACTGATCCACAAAGAAAGGATAACTTACAGGAACTGTTGAAAGAAAATACCAGGGAACATGAACACCTACAGGGAGCATTTTAAAATTGAGGAAGAGAGGAAGGGGAAAAACCAGCCACTTCTATTACCTAATGAACAAAATTGAACAATGATGCTGTAGTCAAAAAATACATGTTTTGAATGTTTTTAGCACCGTGTGGGGTTTTTTAATCAGTTACATGCCCAAAAGAAAGACAATGTTCAGGGGGCTAAATGGAGGAGGCTTCAGCATTATATTACCAAACAAAATTCTGTGGCAGCATAAGCATTTATTTTGAAAATATTTAATGCAAGATTCTGTTTATTTTTTCCAACTTAGAGATGATTTTTATTATTGATGACTATTAGGAATTTGATATGTGATTATTATGCATGTGAGTACTTGACAAATATTGCAAATTAAGGAGTGAAATGGTATTTTATTTGAAACCAATGCTATCTTATTACATTATAGGATTTCTTAAAGAATTGCATAACTGCCCAGCATATTTTATGAACCGTTTTTAGTGATAATCAAGACAATTTAATCATATCCAGAAAAAGGCATCTACCATCAGTTTGGGAAACAATAAAAATCATGTGACTACATTAAATTATATTGAATCTTGTATAGCTTGTGATGAGGAGAAAATAGATGATCTTACCTTACATTTTCAGTGATGAGTATAACTGTTTCCAATGAATGGTAGGACATATTTACAAATTTTGCTTTTGTATGAATTCAATTCTATGTCTATCTATCTCTATTTCTATATCTATCTATCCATCTATCTATCTTCTTTACTGGAGGAAGTATTCATGTTAATGATATCAACATGTAATGACCCAAGCAATGTTTCTGATTTTAAAATGTTCTTTTTACACACAATAATGCCATTTTATTACCATCAATATGAACATTTTGATTTGTGCTTTTTCAGTGGTGGAGACAGACTTGCTTTGCTATGTGTATACCTTCTCTTCTGGACTTGCTTGTGACCAACCACCTATGCTTTCAGGGTTAAGGTATAATTGGGGAACATGGTGCGTGGCCTTAAAGCTCATCAAACCTCAATTCTAATCCTCTCTTAGGTTGGGGTGCGGTGAGCATTGGAACAGAGCAAGGAAGAATGCAAAACTGATCTAGGAGAGCCATCATGTTTCGGGACAGGAGGGAAGCCAGAGATCAGACCCAGGGAGTCCTTCAAAGTTTTACCTGTAGCGAGTGGGGCCATCTACAATCATCCTGTCCTATATCTTGCCACTAGACCCAGATGGCTCTGGAGGAGAAAGTGAGACTGATTACCTTGCAGAGCCCTCCCTTGCTTAAATCAAATTCACTTGCAAGTCATGGCACCATCTTCCTGATGTCATGGACCTCTTCAAAGAGAAACCCAGATGCACAACAACATATCAAAACCAAAGGAGAGATGCCAGGCACCACAGATAAAGATATTTTCTCTAAAATCCCTTGTCAATAATTCTTTCTTTTGGCCCTTTGGAGCTCACAAAGCATTTTGTCCTGTAACTCTCTAATGTAGATTATTTTATATTACTGGATATTATAGTTAATTTATGTATTTGTCTTCTCCTCCTTCTCAAAGGATGGGGAACCTGTGGCCTCGAGGCTGCAGGTTCCCCACCCCTGTTATAAGCTCTATTTGGGCAGGAACCATGCATTGTCTAAATTTTGTATCTTGCCCAGTACCTGTGAATCTAGGATCTGACAGAAAGGCTCCTGCCTGCTGGCCTGGGCATCCATCCCTGGCTCTCTGGAGTGGGGCCAGTCTAAACCCCAGACCTGAAAGTATGACATCTTTCCTTATACTGTGCTTATTCTAACTGGCCCATATAACTACCTAACCATGCCCTGGATGGTGCTGACTTTATGAGTAGAGTCTACCTACCAGCAGTTTTTATGATTTGAGGAGGTAATTGTTAGACACGGTCTCTGCTCCAAATATTTCCTCCACTTCTTATGGTTCCATCATATTAGATCTATTCATTTAAATCTTCTAGTCTTTTCTGTCTTCATGTACAAATACCCCAGGGGAGGAGCAACCCCTTATGTTGGTGTACCTTATCAGAAAAGAGAAAAAAATTGTTAATTGGGAAATAGAATTAAAAATATATTGCTACTTCAGTTTTGTGAAAGGTTGGCTTTGAATTTCTCTAACAGGAATCATTTCTGTATGTCCCAATGTCATGTAGAGTTTCAAAATCTTTTTTCCTTTAAATTACATACAGAGACACATTTGGTGTTTGGAAAAATCTGTGTCTCCCCTACCCTTCCTCTTTTTGGCTGAAATCAAAGTAACTGAATATTTCTTGGACCTGATGGAAAATTCAGTGAGTTAGCTGCAGGGAAAGAGCAGAGGAAACTCCTTTAACTGAAAATAAACAAGAAAGACAAGAAAGGATAATGAGGATTACAAAGATCAACAATGGGAGCATCAAAGAATGTCTTTTAAAGTTTTGTCCTGTATACACAATTGATGCAAAACCTTTAAAAATATCTGTGTAGCAGATGCTGCTCAAGGAATCTTTATTTAGGGAAAGGGGTCTGGAATGTAATTCTACTCACTTTAGACTTTAGTCACTATCAGAATAAAGTAGTGATAAAGTATTTAATAGTCTCTGTTTCAATACAGTATATTTTAATTTAAATTAATTTTAGAAGGTTCAGACAAGCAGAGATATTTGTCATGAGAATGTTGGATAAGGTTTCATGAATGAAGGTTTAATTGATAGAATGTTTTTTCCCCTCTAATTCACATTTCCTATTTGCTTCACAAGTAGAAGTCAGCTTATATTTTAATTTACTGAAGTAAAACATGTCTAGAAATAGAAAGATTATAAGGAAAGGAAGACAAATAAATCAGATAAACAAATGCTCTATAATGGATCGTTTTCAATCAAATTTTTTCTTTTATTTTTAGATGGAAAAGTAGTATTTGATAGCAGTCAGGACCTTGGACTTTTTCAGATTATGATTTTTCTCAATTAAAAATATGAGTCATAGGCCAATGGATATATAATCAAAAGCCAGAGGCAGTTTTCAAAAGAGTAATTACAAATTATAAATGACCATGTAAAAAATAATATAAATTACTACTAAGAGAAATGAAAATTAAAAACAATTCTGAGGTTTCATGTAACATTATATAAATTGGCAAAGATAATAGAAAAATAGGAAAAATCAATGCTATAGGAATTATAAGAGGATAGCCATAATAATACACTGTTGGCAAAGCTGTGAATTGGTCCAATTATTATATGTATCAATTTTAAATTAGGCAAGAAATGCAATTACATTTTCAGTGTTTGACTCAGCAATCCCACCATTGAGTATATAGCCAGAGGTCAAAGATAAGCACAGTACAAAATACAATTATTTACTAAGATCTTCATAGCAGTAACAAAGCATGCTCCTTGACTAGGGAATAGCTGAAGAAATTGGTATATGGAAATACTGGAAAATTATTGAACAGTAAGAAAAGCTAAGCATAAAGAATTCAGAGAAACATGGAAAAATTGGTATTAACTGACACACTTAAATAACTGGAACCAAAAGAAATACTACATAATTACTCCAATGGCATGAATGGAAAGATCTCTAAAAGGATGCCCAAATCTGAATAGTATATAATTAAACAAGTATTTATTAAATGCTTACTAGGTGACAGCACTGGAGATAGAATGAAAGCAAAAATATGATCCCTGGGCTCAAAGAGCTCACATTTAATGGGAGATACAATATGCAAACAATTTAATATTCACATATTCACACACAAAATATCTCTCTAGAAATTTATATCTATATAGATGTATATCTATATAGAAAAAAGATCTCTATATTAGGAGAGGTAAAGGGGAGAGAGAGAGAGAGAGAGAGAGAGAGAGAGAGAGAGAGAGAGAGAGAGAGAGAGAGAGAGAGATTAGTCAGAAGGTTATCTCAGAGAGAAGTCACCACTTCTGGGGTTTGGAAGTTGGTACTGGAAAAAGTCTCTTGTAGAAGTTAGGATTTGACCTAAGTTTTGAAGGAAGCCAGGGACTCCATTAGGCAGGGGTGAAGAGGGCAAACATTCAAGGAATAGGATACAATCAGTGAAAACGCATGAAGTTAAGAGATTACATGTTCTAGGCTGGGAGCAGAATTTATGTAAAGCACTTTGTAAAACTTAAAGTGTTATATAAATGGCTACTACTATTGTTACTAGCCAGAAGGCCTGGAGGAATGTAAAGTGTAAGAACAGTGGAAAGATAACAAGGACTTAGGTTGTGAAGAGCTTTAAAAGCCAAATAGAAGATTTTCTATTTGATCCTGAAGGTAATAGTGAGTGATAGGAGTTTATTGAGAAGGTGATGACATGGTCAGACTTGTGCATGTATATGAAAATCTTTGACATGTGAGGGGGGGATGGATTAGAGTGGAGGGAGGCCTGAGACAGGGAAACCAACTAGAAGGCTATTGCAATACTCCAGGTGTGAGGTGATGATGACCTGCATCAGGGTGGTGACAATGTTAAGGGAGAGAGGGAGATGTATATGAGATGCTTTTAAGATAGGAATGACAAGACTTGGCCACAGATTGGATATGGAAGAGTTAAAGAACTAGTCTATATTAGGCTCGTGGAGAACAGAAGAAACATGTGTCTCTTCTTGGAAGGATAAGTAGGGAGCTACTAGGGTAGAATACTGTAGAAAGTGACAACATAGTCATTTGTTTCAAATGTTTTTGCTTAACTTCCTCTTTATTTCAAGAGATGATTTAGTTTAGAATCAGAAAGAAAGAATATTTTTTTCTAGAAGTGACTTGTAAAAGCAAAACAAAAATGAGAATTATGTATATATATATTCTCTACTATAAGTAAAAATATTGTTTAATCATTTATTCAATTTCTTCATGTAATACATGCACAATACAGACCAACATAGACAGCTGTATAGTTAAGTCTTAACAATTCACATAACTTTGCAAAATATTGATCCTTTAAATCATTTTTTTGTCTCTTTTTCATGGGTCCCAGAGAACTAATTGAAATTAGATGTGAAACACCATGGATTAATAATTCTGTACTCTCCCTCACCCCCAAATGTGACAATTACTTTAATTGAGGATTCTTTTTGCAATTGTTTTATAGCCTCAAGCCATATTCTACCCCTAGTGCTCTGTTATCCCCAGGCCCTCAATCTAACATGTTTCCTTACCTTTAAGGTCCTGGAAGATGGGTCTAGGCACAACTGGATGTACAAATGTACAAGTGGCTACATAAATTATTTTAGGTTCACTTTCTACTTTTGAATTATCTCCTCCTTATGTCCTCTAGTGAAGCTAATAAAAATCTGATTGAAAAATTTATGATATCACTAATTCCCAAGATATTACTGACTGGGAAGACATAAAATTTCTGAGGAGGAAGAATGACAATAAAAGAGAAAGAGAAAAATAGATGTGTGAACTCTCCTTGTATCCTCTCTTATGCTTTGTACATTTACAGTAATTGCACACACAAGAGATGAGCCAGTAGGCTCATTCTGGGAATGGAAGAATTAGATGAATAGTATTGAGAAAGTCTGGTTTTTAAGTTATTTATAAAAGTTACTCTCAGGCCTAAATTTGGGAACATGGGGTTAATGAGTCAGACCCCTTCTCTGGCAAGTAGATGACTAATCTCTCACATTCCCCTAGTTAGTGGTTATGTTTATTTACAAATTAGAGGTTACCCTGTTAATTCCTTGTTTACATTTGGACATGGATCCATGTGAGGACAAACTATTAAACATAACACAGTTAGAAGGGCCCTCAAAAATCATCTACTCCACCTTTTTGCCTAATGGGGGAAATCACTTCCAGGGCCTAAATTCATGAGTGAACAAATGAATGAAACATAATTTTTGTCCTTTATTATGCACAAAGTACTATACTACATACTGGGGACACAAATAGAAAAGCCATCTAGTCCCTGATCTTGAGGAGCTCACATGTCAGCAGGGAGAGCCAATATTTTTGTGTGAACACTTCTTGTGGCAAGGAGGTCTTTCCTGATTCCCTAATTTGTTAGTGACCCTCCCTACTATGTATAGATTTTTGTATATATTCCAAATTTACATAACTTTGTACTTGTTTTATTTATTTATTTATTTGTTATTTATTATTCATTTATTTGTTATAGTGCAGAATATAATCTCCTGTGTCTAAGACAGGGGTGGGAATCTATAGACTCAGGGAAGTTTGGATTCAGTCAAAGGGCTGCACTTGAGGACTTAAAGGGCCACATGTGGTCTTGTGGCTGCAGATTCTCCATACCTGGTAAGATATATATCACCTTTATATTTGTAAACCCAGAGCCTTGCATATAGCAGCCACTTAATAAATACTTGATGGTTTGATCAATTGATTAATCTAGAAGGCAGCCCAATCTTTATTTTATTGTTATTTTCAGCTCTAATTATTATAAATTCATATACCTGTTAGAATCTGTCATTACTTATTATGATAAATGGGGACCTATTACACACCATTATTGTTGACTCTTTGATTGCAACTTTGAATCTTTGTTCAGATAATTATGCTATTGATTTTTCAGGCCTCCAATTGTTATTTATGAAGTCCATCTATTGACTACAACCTTTGCTACATAAATTGCCCACCATCTTTTGGAATGAGAGACTACCTTCAATACACTGAATACACCTGACCTTCTATGGAGTGCCTCTTCCATCACATATTTTTTTTGTCTAGAGGAGATGTTTTATATGTTATTTGTTCTATTGCCAGATGACACTAAATATGTCTTCATGGATTGCTGCAGGCCATAATTCTGATATATGAGGAGTACTTTGTAGGTAAATATATCTGTCCTGATCCTTCTAGGACTATCTTCAATCAACTTCATCTAAACTTGGATGAAACTCATGCAAATGACTTTGCAACTTCTACTTCATTTTCTTTCCTTGCCATTATTTTGCTTGTGTTGGTGACCAAGGGTGATTTTGTTGCTTCCATCTCATAGCTCCAATCCGTCTATATCCATTGTTCTTTGTAGGTAGCATTGATTTCCCTTTCACTCTTTCTCTCAGGTTCATTTCTTAACTCATCAGCATTTTATATCTTTCATGTGCTCTCTTGGGCACACTTGGAGCTCCCTTTGAAAGCTTTTCCTTATACTAAGTAGCCATCTACTGAAATAATAAAACTGCAAATGATTCAAATTTCTATAGCACTTCAATCTCTACAAAACACCATACTCACCATGACCTGTGAAATGAGTAGAGAAAATATTACCGAGTTTTTTAGGGAAATATCTCTCTACTATTTTACAAATAGTGAGCTTAAGAATCTGATATTCTGTCAATAGGGAGTGAAAATGTGGAATTTCATTCCTTGTTAAACATTAAATACCTGAACACTTTCAAATCTTTGTCATAACAAGAATCCTATTTCCCCAATGGATGCTACTGAGACATTCTTCTTATCTTGGTTTGTCTCTTGCATCATTATGATCCAGAAATTCTGGCATATAGATATTCATCGGGTCATTTCCTACCTCATAGTTAAGTTCATATGACTAGATTGAAGTGGTTGTGAAAACTGGATTTGTCCCACAATTAGTGAAACTTTTAGGATCTGGTCAATTGCCAGTAAACAATGCCTTCTTTAAGGGCTATAGGAAACATCGTCACTGAGACAGATGAATAAATTCCAATTGTAACAGACTTGAGACACTTTCTGTCTTTACTAACCTGTTTATTCACCCCAAACCAATATCCAGAAGGAAGCTGTTTGGACCATGACAAACATCATGGCTGGCTGTCAGGACCAAGTACAGATGTGAATCATAGACTAATTCCATACTTGGCTGGAATTTCGTCAAAGGAAGACTTTAAATAACAAAAAGAAGTTTCATGAGTTGTCACAAACAGCTTGTGTATATTGTTCAAAATGGATTTCTGGAACTCTTAATCAAATTTTTATCTGCAATAAAAGAGTAAAATTTCTTGATTATTCTGCATGCAATTTCAAATATATTTGTTTTCTAGCTGCTGGAAAAGTAAATGAAACTGAAAAATGGTGTATCTTGATTGAATAATGTGGAGGACCACATGGAATTAAAGTTTCCAGTCCCATGAAAATGAAATGGCATATAAGTCTTCCTCAAGCTTAATTGGAAATTATTTCTCTGCAGAAAAGAAGATCAAATCTGTTGTACCAGGAACTACCTCTGATGACTATTATCTTCTACATTCAAGATGGCATTCCAGGGACCTTTAACTTTTAGATTTTACAGTCCAACCATAAAATCTTATGTGATTTATCCTTGATATATTTGTGTCTTATATCTCTCCACTTAATCATTTTTTGAATTGTGACTTTTTAAAAATGTTTTGTTTTTAACTTATGAAATAAAAACAAGTGTTTCCATAACAGTAAAATAATAAAAAGATGATTGCATGTGAAACTGCAACTCTATTATATACAACTTGCTATTCCTTTTAAATATATAATAAATTTATCATGTACATTTCTTTATTCTTTCTTTTTCTTCCCTCCCCCTGCCCTAGAGATGACTACCATTAAACACAAAAATGTGTGTGTGTGTGTGTGTGTGTGTGTGTGTGATCATTCTTTCCCTGGATGCAGATAGCATCTTCATTCATATGTCCTGTGTAGTTAATTTGGGTATTTATAAGTCAAAATGACTTATTTGCTCAAAGTCATTCTTAAAACTTTCAATGTGGCATTTCTTGAATAGTACTTGAAAAGTATACTTGAACAATTTGAACTGTGTATATATTGCATGAAACCTTTATCCTCAATAGAATTCCCATTTCTCCTGCAAGCAAGCAACCAGGAGGGTAAATAAACAGTAGTCTGAAGATATGAAGAACCTTAAGATTCATGACTTAGATGATGCTGAATAGAAGAGATCCCTGTAGGATCTTCCTCAGTAAAAAAAAATCCTCCCTCAGTAAAAGCAACATAGAAAAATATATTCATTTGTACATATACTTTAAACATTAACAGACTGTGAAGTCTCAGAAGTGAAGTTAAAACATTATGCATCAGAGCTTCAGGAAACAAGAAGCATCAGTAGGATAAGGTATGTCATAATTCCCTGACAAGTAGAATTCAAAGCTAGGAAGACACTTAAACAATTACGAAAAGTAACTCTATCAACTCTTGTGATAAGAGTGGAGTTTCTGAACTCCTCCTCCTTTCTGTAGTTTTGGCTTCTCCTACTGTAAAATCTAGAAGGGTCAAACAGAGAGACACACTAAATTACATTTGGATCCAGATTCTGTTTTACTTGCAGAAGACACTTCTGATGCTGAGTCCTGGTGCTCAGGTGCCTCATTATTTGGAAGCCAATGAACAAGGAGTAGCAAACAGACAAAATTACAAGAAAAAAACTGATACAAAAGCTGAGAGAAAAGATAATAAGTCTAGGCCAGAACATGCAAACCAAAGTGAACATGTAGTTCCTTCCCAACAAGTAATCATCTCTGAATTCACATTTGTAAATATCAAGGTTCAGGCTGCAATTCCTTGGGGAAATAAACCCAACCAATGTAAAAATGAAATTCAAGGATTTGATGATAAATCCTTAGTGAAATGTTCAGAAGAAAAAAAACCCAGAAGTACAAACAAGACAAAGGAAATATGTCAACTCTATCCTTCCTAAAGAAATCACAAAAGAGTGTTCTGAAATAAAGAATTTAAACAAAGACTCATACATATTGGAAGAGGGGAAAATGGGCTTTGAAGAACCTTAACTTTAGCAAATATCATCCACTTTTCAAAGGCATTCAACATGTGGCAAAAGCAAACCAGAGTACCAGAAAAACTGGTATTGAGAGAGTAAGAAAATATTTAGTCCTTTAATGCTTGAGAAAGTGGCAGATTATAGAGCCCAGGGATGAGATAGGAATAGAGAAACTCATTCCAAGCTTCTCTACCTTTTTCTGGCATATAGATGTTGTCTTTTTTTTTCACAAACTCTTCCATTACAACATATTACAAAGCAAGGCTGCTGATCTCAACAAGAAACCCAAAGTTTTACACTTTTGTTGATAAAAGATTCACTTTTCGTAAATTAAACAGTAGATGTAACTCTAGACCAGGAGTCAGGAAGACACGAGTTTAAATATGACCTCAGATATTTACACTTATTAGCTGTGTGACCTTGAGTAAGTCATTTAATCTTTCTCTTGCTCAGTTTCCTCAAATGTAAAATTGGGATCATTATAGCACCCACCTTCCAGAGTGGTTATGAGGATTAAATGTGATAATATCGTAAAGCATTTAGCACAGTGTCTGGCACATTATTTTTTTTAATTTTTTTAATCTATTTTTTAGTTTTTTGGTAAGGCAACGGGGATTAAGTGACTTGTCCAGGGTCACACAGCTAATAAGTGTCAAGTGTCGAAGGCAAGATTTGAACTCAGGTCCTCCTGACTCCAAGACCGGTGCTCTATCCACTGCGCCACCTACCTGCCCCTATATCTGGCACACTAAGCAGTTAGCTACTTAATAAATGTTCATTCCTTTCTCCATCAAATTCTTTACAATTTTAAGAGCTCTATTTTTTTCCTTATTACCATGAAAGAATTTTTAAAATGGTGCTCATAGATATGAAAGCCTTGACAAAGCTTAAGTAATCCATATGTCAATATATCTGCTCCTTCAGATATTTGCAATATATTCTTTACTTCATTATCCTTTCCCCATTAGGCTCTCTTTGATGAGGACAGACTAGGAAGGCGATCAAACTTTGGGGCAGCTCGAGGGCTGCATGAATACACTGGGAGCAAGGAAATGCCAGTAAGTAAGAAAGGGAGACAAAAAAAGTAGGTAGAAGAGTAGGAATACAAACTTTATCTAATTCACAATTTTGCCTAGCAATGCTTGTTTATTGTTTTCTTTTTTTATAAACAGTAAAGAAGATGAATTTGTGCTAATTTTGATTACCCCTTTAAACATTGCTTTGTTTACTGAAGACATACACTGATACAAGGTAACAAGTTAAATACTGTAACAGGAGGAAACAAAAGAAACAAAATGTACTTGCTGCCCTCAGCAAGCTTGTACTCTGGTATTTGGTTCCTCACTACTCGTAAGATTGTTGTTTTTCTAAAAAAAATATGCTAAATATCAACCTGATATTCTAAAATTGATGGTTCTGTTAGGTGTCTCTACAGAATAGGAGTTCTACTGAAAGGATTAACTTAAATCTGTGAAAGAAAATCTATTGACTTGAACACTTCAATATAATTCTATAATATTCCTTGGTAAAAATTAAGATTCCAATTGATAACAATGCTCTGCTAGGTACATTGGCTCTAACTAGTATGTCAGTTAAGAGGTTACAGGGGTTATCTGTGCAACACCCCCTTCTTAGAATAGCCTCAGCTGGAAATGTACTTCTGGAGCCCAGAAAGAACTCAGAAAGCCATTGTAAATTAGTGTCCCAGAATCTTCAAATCTCTGATGCCCCATCACTATTTGACATGTAACTTCCTCTTTTCTCAGGTTCTGGGTTTTTAAATATAAAACAAACAACTTCATTTGAATTAGTCCCTTTGTGAGCTTTCAGGGTCATTTATTCCAGATTCATAATGATGGATGTCAAGCCTCTTTCCACAATTCCCTTTAAGTTTTAACTTACACTATTCTCTTACAGCAGTTACCCTTAATTATGTTCAACAGTTTCCAGGCTTAACAGCAGCTACCTCATGGAATCTCTATCTGGATTCTTGCACACCAAACCTCTTCACCCATAAAAGTGAAATCACCAGTCAGATAGGTGTGTTTAATGACTGAAATGTGGCATTCAGTTATTTTGAAACAGACCTATGAATTAATTGGTAAAAAGGTCTCTCGGGTGAGGGGATTCCCTCTCTCAAAAACAGATCAGCACCTCTCAACAACATATAATCTTAGAGTTGCTGCCTGGGGAAATAGGAGGTTAAGAAGTTTACCCAGGCTCATACAGCCAGTATTTCAGAGGTAGGACTTGACCTTAGGTCTTCTCGACTTCAAGGCCATCTCCATCCATTGTGCTAGGATGCCTCTCTTGGCATTCATTAGTCATTAGACAATGTTGTCTTTGGTCACCTACACTATCTGTTACAACAAGAAGAGGATACAAGCCTTGAGATCAAAGATTTAGTGCTGAAGGGGATGCTAGAGGTCTTGTGTTGCTTCTCTAATCCACCTTTGCAAACAGAGAATCTTGCTGTCTCATACTCCACTCTGAGTGGAGTGAAATGTGGCAGAATGGTTTTATCCCTTGAGGCAACATAATATAGTAGAAAGACTACTGGACTTGGTATCAGAAGACCTGGGATCTGGGCTTGACTCAACTGCTTAATGACTTGCTCAGTAGAATTTACAGGGAGAGATATCTTCTCTGGCTGTTTTCTTTCTCTTACCTGAAGATGTGGCTTGGAATTTTCTCTAAGACTTTCCATGATTGAAAAAAAGAGGCACTTTCCTCCCATCCTAAGAACAGTGGTAAATATTTGAACATGGCCCTGAGCGTATGCGCTGGCCAGGTAGGTCAAAGACAGGATCTCATGGTCATGGCTACTTCTGATTTGAGTTTCTTTCCTTGAATATAAGTGATTGAATGTTGATTCTTTAATGGATGTGTCTAGTTTTGGAGATAGCTTGACAAGGTCAAGAAATTGAGAATTCCTGAATCTCTCAGTTTAAGGTAACTGAGAAGGAGGAATTTTTCATAAACACACATTCTCAGAGAAGATAATTGAGACAAGAGGATGAACCTAAGCATTGGTCAGCCTTGCCAGAGTATATGAACATTGAAGGAGTTATACATACAATGCAATGCTGAAATGAACGGAAAATGGCCATTCAGCAGTCTTATAAAATGGTACATTTCCCATGTTTTAGTGTTACTGTCCTGTGACAGTATAATAGGATTTATGGGCTACTATGCCTTATTTTTAGTCTTTGTCAATAGGTACTTATAAATTTTTTGTTATAAGTATTTTGGTTGGAGTTAATAATTATCTGTCCTATACTTCTTATACATCATACATTGAATAGCTTTCTATTCCTTTTTGAGGAGACTCTAAAATTGAGTGAACCCTAAGCTTTAAGTAATTTTGCCTGGGGCTTGGGGTGGGGGAAGATATCAAGATATCCAAATAGCAAGAGTTCAATCAATCTCTTTGGTCGAAATGGACTTGGTATTCATGTGTTCCTAGAGCCATGGGATCCTTTAGAAGGAGAGAGCATCCTCTTGCTCCTGGACCAACAGAATCTGTTGTTATATTCATGAATACATACATAATACACACATATTTGCATGTAGACAAGACTCTTGGTTCTTTTAACATTTCTGGTCCTCATTCTCGAAAGAAACGAAATAGAAGGTGAGCAATGTCCAGTAATTATCATGTTCACTTACCTGGCATTGTGGAAACTGATTCCATTGCCCCATGTAAGACACAATTTTTGTCCAGTTGTGTCTGAATCTTTGTGACACCATTTGGGGTTTTCTTGGCAGAGATACTGGAGTGGTTTGTCATTTCCTTCTCCAGTTCATTTTACAGATGAGGAACTGAAGCAAACAGAGTTAAGTGACTTGCCCAGAGTCACATAGTTAGTAACTGTCTGAGGTCAGATTTGAACCCAGGAAGATGATTCTTCCTGACTCCAGGCCCAGCACTCTATCCATTGTGCCACCTAGCTGCCCATAAGACACAATCGCACTATTTTATTGTTCTAACTCAGGGATTTTTAACCTGAGACCCATATAGATCTCAGACCCCAAAGGGGCTCAAGAATAGAAAGAGGGGAGTCCATGAACTTGGATGGGAAAAAAATCTGAGAATCACATTGCACCAGACTGCCAAAGGCATCCATGATATAAAAAAAAAAATGGTTAAGAACCTCTGCTATCAAAAGATATGAACAGACAGTTCTCAGATGAAGAAATTAAAACCATTTATAGTCACGTGAAAAAATGCTCTAAATCACTATTGATTAGAGAAATGCAAATCAAAACAACTCTGAGGTACCACATCACACCTATCAGAATGGCCAACATGACAAAACAGAAAAATGATAAATGTTGGAGAAGATGTGGGAAAATTGGAACTAATGCATTGTTGGTGGAGTTGTGAAGTGATCCAACCATTTTGGAGAGCAATTTGGAACTATGCCTGAAGGGCTATAAAAATGAACATACCCTTTGACCCAGCAATAGCACTTCTAGGGCTATATCCCAGAGAGATCACACAAACAGGAAAAGGACCTACATGTACAAAAATATTCATAGCAGCTCTTTTTGTGGTGGCAAAGAATTGGAAATTGAGAGGATGCCCATCAATTGAGGAATGGCTGAGCAAGTTGTGGCATATGAATGTGATGGAATACTATTGTGCTATAAGAAATGATGAACAGGCTGACTTCAGAAAAACCTGGAAAGAGTTGTATGGTCTGATGCTGAGTGAAGTAAGCAGAACCAAGAGAATGTTGTACACAATAACAGCCATGTTGTGTGATGACTAATATTGTTAAAGTTAACCCTTCCTGGCAATACAAGGATCTAAGACATCTCCAGAGGCCTTGTGATGGAAAATGCTATCCACACCCAAACAAAGAACTATGGAAGCCGAATTGTTATTTTTTTTCTCTTCTGTTGAATTTTGTTTCCTCTTTCTGATGGTTCCTCCTATTGGTTTTAATTTCTACTTACAACATCACTAATGTGAAAATATGTTTAATATGAATGTAAATGTATAGCCTATATCAGATTGTGCGCCATCTTGGGGAGGGTGGTGGGGAGGAAGGGGAGAAAAATTTTGAACTCAAAAGCATATGGAAGTGATTATTGATAAATCAAAAAAAAATCAATAAAGAAAAATCAAATTAAAAAAAGAACCTCTGCTATCTAACTTCATGATGATGACACAGAACAAATAATTCAATATGGTTTTAAACCATAGTTCCAGAGGTTGGCCTCTGATATCATTTGACTACTTGTTCTCAAGGTTCATGAAGTTTAAGAACACTTCCTATGGGATCAAAGACTATCTATCAGATTTGTATTTATTGTACCATTTAGAAGTCTCAAATACATCTCATTTATACTGTGTTAGCCAAGAAATAATGTGAAAGTGTTATAAAATCCTATTCTGAACTTGCAATATAAATTTTCTAACACTACAACATTTTTGATAAATCTAGGCAAATGATTATTCCTCACCATTCTTGAAAAGTTCCATTTGAAATGTACTTAAATAATTAACAAGATTTAAAGAGTAAGATTTCAAGAAGCAGGGAAAACCCACTTATCAAGTCCCAAGCCAGGGACATTCATTTCATTGAGGTTATTTGGGGCTTGCCTCACAAAATCTGTTACTTTCAAGTAGATGTTTCAACCTTCTTAGCTTTACCATGGAGCTCAAGGTGACTGCAACATATCTGGTAACCCTCGAGCTCCTTTGTAGGGGAGAGGGCAGTGAGATTTGAATTTGGGATCTAGAGCTTAGAGCTTTCCCTCACAGGTTCTCCTAGACTCCCAGGTCTATCTAGTCCACATAAATCACCTTCACCTTCATATTCTTAAAGCGAAGTTCAGATTATGATACTGTTCCATTCAGAAAATTATCCAAGGCTCCCCATTACCTCCTGAATAAAGTCCAAACTACTTAGCTAAGTATTTGAGACCTTCCTCAATCCAGATAACTTTACCACATTATTTCCTACTATTTTTTTTCATATTCCAACTAACGTGTACTGCTTGTATTCTCTAAATATACACCACTCATTCCTGTCTCTTTACTTTTACATTTATCTTTTCTCATTCCTAGACTATTTATACCCTCCATCCTCACCTAGTAAATCCCTACTTCTTCTTCAAGGTCCAGTTTCCTCCATGAAAACTTCCCTGACTCTTATATATTGGAAGTATACTAGTATCTTGATTTAGAATCTTGAAATTCATCTCTATAAAGACCAAAGAAACAGGTTTTTCTCATGGGAAGAAAATAGGTGTCACGAGGGGGATACCAATGGCAAATCTCCTTCCCCATGGCCAAAGGCCAAGGACAAAAGGACTAAACAGCTTCACTACTTTTGCAGTCTTGGAATCCATGAGTCTGGAAACATTTCCAAATGCTTGGACACTCAGGAGAGCCAAACATAAGGCATACTCTGAAGGGTATGATATCTCTAGAGATATTGAGTAAAGATAGTCCTGTCTTAACTGGTCCAGGGCCTTCCACACAAACCCTCCCCAAGTTTCTTTGCAGAGGTGGAAGACCAATATTTTTTCAACATATTACTTAATTATGCTGAACTTTATTTCCCTTAATTTTCATTATTTTTTTAATTAGGGAAAGCTCTTTGGGAGAGGTGGAGAGAAGGTTGCAATGGGAAATATAGGTGATATAAAAACAAAGATATTAACATTTTATTAAAAACAATAAAAAGGATAGTCATTCTGTTATTCATTTTGACATAAGGGTAAAACAGATTAGTTACTACATAGGTGTATCTTTTTTATACAGTATTGCATTCATATAAAAGTGTACATATCAATTAATAAGCATTTATTAAATACCTACTATATGCCAGGCACTGTATTGAATATACAGTGCATATAAATCAATTTTTGGCAAATTAAAACATTTTCAGTAAAGTAGGAGAGCTGGTTAAAGAAACTAAAGTTTTCATTCTTTTCTTAAGCAAATGATTTATCCCCATAAAATTGTATCTTATGTATATATCATAATTTCATAATTTATATTTGTTAAAAATACAATAAGTACAACTATAAAAACACCCTCAGATTCTACACCAAGAATAGTACCCAAATCCTTTGGGATGGATGGACACATATACATACAGGAAAGACACACATCCATAGAATTCCAACAACAATATTGTACTCTGTTACCTCTTGTTCAAACACAGCTAGAGTCTGCCTTGCTCCCAGAAATGACTTTAGTCTAATGGAATGAACTGTACTTTATGGAAGCCTCGAGCTTCTCTCTGGAGTGCATACTCCTATGAGGTGGTTTAAAGTTACCAAGCATAAGAAGTGCTAATAAAGTGCCTGAGACAGCAAATAATCACAATAAGTTATGTTGGCCAATTTTCAGGACCTTCTTATTTTTGTGGCCTATTATTGCAGACACATTCATAAAACATTCTTCAAGTCTTAAGCCAATACAAATCATGAGATTTAATTCAGGAACACAGCATAATATTGGATACTTGAATTTTTGTTTAACACAGAGTCAATTCCATTTGTCAAAATATGCAGCCATATTGAGTCCCTAATTCAAATGACCCTTACCAGGTCAAGGACGTTGTAGAATCATTTGTTAAACCTCCATCATTTTATCACACTCACTTTAACACAGAAAATGCCACAAAATAGGGATTCCATCTCACTAAATTCTCAAGTTTTATCAATTATTAATGTTTAAGTAAATCTTCATGACATCTTACAATATTTACATAACAAAGATGACAAATGCCTTTTTTTAAAGAGAAATTATTTGAGTCTGCCTTTACCTTACAGAAAAAAAGAATTACCTTTTGTAAGAGCCTAATCTAAACCCTTAAAGTTCAAATTAAGGTTAGATATGAGTGATTACTATTGATTTGGTAGCAAATTTGAGAAAAGAGGAAATCCTCTGAACTTAAAGGTGCAAACTTTTCTTGCTTAACAGGAAAGTCCCCTCTTTTGTTCATAATATTCATTGTATCCAGTTTGCATGTATATGAAGTAGGTTGGGGATATAGCAAAGATTGGACTTTCAAGGCTTCTGCTGTCCCATAGGTGTTCAATGATAAGAATCTGTCCAAGCCAATTTAATAAGCATCTATTAAATGCCTACTATGTGCTGAGTACTATGCCAAGCTATGCAGACAGAAAAACAAAAAGGAAATTGTCCTAACCCTCAAGGAGCTTAGATGCTACAAGACAAGATGAAACACATATAGAAGTGTATACAAAATAAATATGAGGTTATTTTACAAGTTACTATGCTCTGAAATGAGTAGACAAAAGAGAAAATCCATTACTGACTTCAAATAACTTACTTAGCTTGCCTCCTCAGCTATCTCATTGTTAAAACATCAAATTCTTCTCTGACCTGGATGCTGATTCCCCATCCTACAGTTGAACAACTGGCCCTTCTTAGAAAAGGATCATAGTGCATTGAGTCATGAGTCTTTTTTTTTTTAGACTAAGTCTCTATCTCACCCATGCTAGAAGTACAGCAACTACTCACAAGCTAAACCAAATACTAATCATCATGGCATATTTAAGCTACCCTTTTTCCAACCTGGCTCGTTTCCCCCTTCCTAGTTAGCCTGCTGCCTCCCTGCTCCTAAGGGCTCTCCTTGTTGATGCTTGGCTTAGTGCAAACACCTTATTGGCTTAACCTATTAAATCTCAGAATTCCAGATCTCAGGGGATCTAGCCTTAGCCTTCAGGCAGCAGGAATTACAGGAGTGCCCAACCACACCCAGTGACAGTTTACCATGGTAAAAGAAATAGACCAGGGTATTTCTGTTCCAGGTGTTTCCTATCCTCTTTTTCCTTCATGACTTCCTGGAGCCTAGACAGTTTTTCAGTCAAGGATGGGAGGAGACATACTATGTTTTTATTAATAAGCAAAATATTTCCTGGTACAACCTTCATTCTTCCCCCTTGGACCTGGAGAGATAGAAATTTTTTCCAGCACCTTCTGAGGCTTAAACTTTTATTTAGTATGACAAAAGAACTTTATACATTGCTAATTCTAAAACACTCAGGACCTAAAATTAAGAGAGCTTGTAATCAATAAAATATTCCCCAATACACTAACTGCATGAGGTTTAGCTTTGTTCAACAAGTTATGAGTTGACAGTCGCTAAAATCTTTTTACACAGCTTCAGTGTCAGCTGAAAAGGAGTCTTAAGAGAAGATGGCACAAGACTTCATAGTTCAGAATCCTGACTTAGGAGTATGGATACTTGCTCTGCCATTGACTTCTTTCATGATATCTTGTATGTCAATTAACCTGCCCCTCTTCTACAACAAAAAAAGAACACAAATATATATTCCAAGCTCATAGAAAATGTTTACATAGAATTTTGGTTGTCATTACTAACAGGGGCCTTTTTCAGTGAAAGAATCATTATGTCCAAATACCTTGGATTCCCTCTTTAGTAATAAAAGAAAAAAAATTATGTGAAGAATCTGTTATTTTGTCAGTCCAGGTTATGTGCCCAGTGTGGGAACTGCCTCTCAGGTCATAACCTATATAAGACAATAGATAAGTTTTATGGCAATGATTAAACTATATGGAGATTAAGTTACTACATAGGATAACAGATTTATTGCTGAAAGGGATCTTAAAGGTCATTTGGTACAACCACTTGGCCTAGTTATGCACAGAGGCTGGGCCTGATGTACCAGCAGAGGGTGGGGAGGATTAAGGAGCAAGGGAAGATCCAATGATTATGCTCACCCTAGATGCTGTCACTTTCTGCAGGCCTCATTTTAGACATTAAGAAACTAAGGCACAGAAAGTTTAAATAGCTCCACATCCAATGTTCTTTCCACTGTGCTAAATTGCCCAGGGTCACAAGGCTAGTGAGGCACATTTAACTACTTAAATACCATGCTGTCTCTCCAAAAATGAAAATCAAATGGCAAAAATAATGCTTATATTGGGGATTCCTTCATCTTAACACAAATGACCATGGCCATTTGTTGTAACAGCCTTAGCTCCTGGGTTTCATTGTTAGCATTTCTTCACTGAGGTATCTATAAAAAGATGGAATTATAACTCTAGACAAAAAAGGTAGAGGGCTCATAAAATGTTTTAAAATCTTATGGCTTTATCCTGAGGATGTGGTACATTCAAGTTTAAGTGTGCAAGAATAGTGTTGAGTCAAGTCAACAAGTATTTATTAATCACTTATGTGGCAGGAATTGTGCTAAGTGCTGGAGATACAAAGAAAGGCAAAAAAATAGGAAAGCAAGAGAGAGAGATATGTCTTTGTCCGTGTGTGTGTGTGTGTGTGTGTGTGTGTGTGTGTGTGTGTGTGTGTGAATGTGTCTATTTACCTATCTATATATAAATTGTCTCAGAGGGAAGGGACTAAGGTTAAGGAAGACTGACAAAGGATTTTTGCAGAAGGTGGGACTTCTTAGATGGGACTTGAAGAAATGCAGGGAAGTCAGGACTGATGCCCCTTCTAACTCCTGAAAATTTTCTGGAGAATTTGGAGAAATATCACCACATCTTATACTGATTTAATCTATAAGAGTGAATTGGAAGTATTACCCTGGGAGACAAAAATGTTGGATGACTAATAAGGCACACACAGATGTTGTCCCTTACTGAGGCTATACAGGTAGGCAGAACAGAGCTTGGCACTACACTTTGGTGCCAGCTTTAATCAGGACATGGCAACTATCAAAGGGAGTATCCATTCTTGAACAAGGAAACTTACTCTATACATTTTTTTTAAACAGTGCTTCAGTCCTCTCCAGATCTAATCCAGATAAGCATCTAAATCTTTAAGGATTTATCTGTGTTGAACTTTCAGATAACTAAGAGTTTCTGCAAATCACCAGAAATTAGATAACCTCAAACCTCAGTATGAAAAACAATTATAATATGTAAGTGGATGGAATCTCTCCAAGATAAACTTTGGTCAGTTAACAGTAAAGTAGATTTCATCTGTGTTTACATTTTTGACACTAAAGTACAAAGTTTATATTATTTTCCTGGAGGCCATCTGGGAAGAGAGACATTTTCTTTCAATGTTTCAAAACCAGAAATAAATGTTATATTGGGAACTCATGACCGTAGTCATCCATTCTTATGTAGTCATTCCAATTAAGGTCCCTTAATGTTTGTTCAGTTCTAAGGGCATGTGGTGCTTTAAATTTCTCATTGAAGCCTGGGGCTGAGATAAAGTGGCATGTTTGGGATTAAGGGGCAATGTGGTTTGGACTGTGGACCATGTGATCAGTCTGGGGACTAGGTCTTATGGCACCTGGGTCCCCCACCCAGTGCCCCTATAAAAAACATGACTGACCCTAGATGTATACTATTTCCCACAATGACTCTTCAAAACCATCATTTGCACAGAGTTTTCTTACTGATTGTTTATTACCATGAGAAAGTCGGAATTGCCATTACAAAGTGGATTTTACTTGTACTCCCTTATTTCCCATGTGTGGTCCTCTTTCCTTTGCTTCCTAATATTTCCTGGACCCATTGCCTATCATCAAAAGGCTTTAAAAATTCTCATTGTTCAGTTTGAAATTCATTGAATAGGCTTTAGATTCTATTAGATGAATCCAATAAATAGGTGAATACTTTTACTTTTACATACAGATATTTTTTTTCTGTTGCCTATAAACACTTTCCTTCCCAGACTCACATATGAGTAGTTTGTTCTTTCTCCTTAAAAGTAATAATGACAGTATGGTGAGTAGATGGAGAGATAGCCTCAGAGTCACAAAGATTTGTATTCAAGTACACTTTTGACACATTTTCCTTAATGAGTCCTCCCGGGTAAATCATTTGCCCAAGTTTGAATCAATCAACAAAAATATTTTTAAACATCTACTATGTCCCAGGCTCTATACTAGGCCTTGTAGATTCAAAAACAAACATTTCATCTTTGCGTGCAAGGAGTTTACATTCTATTAGGGAGGACTTGAACACTCTAAGCTTCATTTCGGAGGAGGTTGAATTAAATGATTTCTAAAGTCTCCTCCAGCTCTAATCCTATTATTTGAAGTCTCTATGAACATGCTAGGACAACTAGTGGTATAGTGGATAGAGAGCCTAACCTGAAGTCAGCAGGACCTGAGTTTAAATCTGGCCTTAGTCACTAACTAACTATGTAACCCTGGGCAAGTCACTTAACCTTGTTTACCTCAGTTTCCTCATCTGTAAAATGAACTAGAGAAGAAAATGGCAAACCGTTCCAGCATCTTTGCCAAGAAAACCCCAAATGGGGTCATGGAGAGTAGGACACAACTGAAATGACTCAACAACAACAAATAAACATCCTTAACAAATGCCATTCCATGTTCTGCTTGAATATGTCAAGCAACAGATAATTCTTTACTTAGCAAGGCTAAAAAAAGTAGTCCATTCTATCTTTTGATCAGCTCTATTAGTTACGTCTTTGTGTTGAGGTAAAATCTATCTCCTTTTAATATCTACCCATTGGCTCTTGTTTTCCACTTGGGGACTTCTTTTGTATTACAAGACTTCAAATATTTGAAAAAACATCATGTGTACCTAAGAACTTTTTCCCCTCCAAGCTAAGCATTCCCAGTTTTTTTTCCAACAGATTCTCACATGATATAATTCTGCCTTAACATCTTATTTTCCCTCTAGAAATGCTCTATTTTTTTTTTGCTGTCCCTCCTAAAATGTGATATCCAGAACTGGGCACAACAATCTAGATATGGTATAACCAATGCAAAAACAGACAAACAAAAAACAACAACAGTATTATTATCCCCAACCTTGTCCTTCCTCAAAGCTTAATGACAATTCTTTATATTCCATCAGCCACCCTTACAAATAGGAGGAGTTAACAATGCTGGGGGAGAGTTCTTGACCACTCCTTACACTTTTTACTTAGTATTGACTTGTATTGAGCCAGTCAGTCTGTAAGCATTTTTTAAGCACCTACTATATGCAGTTACATAAGAGATTTATAGGAATTTCTCAGGAATCACTGATAACTAGAACAACCTCCATGGAACACTACTTGCTCAGGGTGCCATCGCTAAATAGCAACCTGGCACTAAGATCAAAAGGGGGAATAGCATGGACCAAATAGGCCATTCCAACTCCATGCATTATCTCTGTCACTGATCAAACTTCCAATTAGTGCTGAATTTGGGATCATAATTCCAGGATTCCAATTTCAGGTCCACAATTTACTACTACCTATGAGACCTTGGTCATTCTATGGGCCTCATTTTCCTTATAGACAAAATGAGGGGGTAAAACTAGATTACCTCTGGTGTCCTCTATGATTTTGAGTTGTAAGTCATAGCAATTCGAGAGTCAATAAACATTTATTAGCCACCTAATATTTGCCAGGCATTGTGCTAAGTGCTAGGGATATAAATAAGAAAAAGAGACAGTCCCTGCCCTCAACAAGCTAATAATCTAAAGGCAAGACAGAAACAAGCTGAAAAGCATGGAGGATTGGGAATAATGAAACAGTGGAGTCCAGTCCAAGGAAGACAAACTGGTGGGACATGAAGAGTTGGCTGGCATGGGAACCTTCCTTAAATGGAGGGACTGGGAGTTCTTTGTTTCATCCTCCAAACCTCTAATCAGAGGGTCAGAGGGCACTGAGGATACTGATGAGGTATGAGTACCAAAGATGATGTAATCTTGTAGGATAATGAGTTTCCTAGGGAAGAAGTTTCCTTGGGGGATAATCATGATGGAGTCAAATCCAAGAGAGTGCAACTGATGGAGAATGAAGAGTTGGCTGGCCTGGGAGCCCTCAGTATAAGGTGAGCAAGGTGGCATCAGTGGCATACACTTAAGATGTAGCTAAGTAGCTAGCTAACAAGTTGTACCTGATCATATTCCTTACCTATTCCTTGCAATATCTGCTGATTAGTCCTCTCCCTCTCTTGCATCCTCTCTCACATCTTTTCTATCACCTATATCTGCTGCACTGGTCCCACACTTCAGAAGTCATATTGGACCCACAACATACTTTAGGAAACTACAAGTCCTTCCACATCATCAGGAGAGAAATAGCCAATTCCCTTTTATATCCTAGGAGACACTGTGCAATAAAACACAAAAATAGCATGATAGATGAAGTATTGTACTCTGAAGGCAATGCATACCACGTATTTTCCATGTTATTTTTTCATTAGGGTTCTTTCAGAAGCTGTGTCCTACCATCATAACAACAGCTATTTATGTGTGTGTGCACATACATTTGGCAAAAATCATAAAATGCCAGTTTCCTTTTGGGACATTCGAAACTCTTGAATAGTTTACCTTGGGGGCAAAACCAGTAGGAAACTAGAAAGAATAAAATCAGAGTTTTTAATATGCCAACCCCCAACAACCTTTCCCATTTGCAAACTAATTACCAGCTTCCCACTGAATTAAGTGCATTATGGTTTGTTGGAGAAACTTGCCAAATGTTGAGTTTTTTTTAAATGCCCATTTAGATGAGATAATAAAACATGGAAGAAAGAGGGTGGTTTATGAAATGTACCTACTCTCTATTCTGTGGCGGTGTTATTTTAAGGCACACTATGCCAAAGAGAAAGCTCAGATAGAACCAGAAAGGCTGTGTGGAAGCAGATGTTGCTTTCCTTTCCTCCCCTCCTCTTTCCCTCCACCCCCCATGACACTTTTCCTAATAGTTGGGAATTGAGTTCTGAATTCTGTCTAATCTCTGCTGTGGTTCCAATATGGAAAAATACACACACACACACACACACACACACACACACACACACACACACATACACACACACAAAATCAATGTGCCAGCATTAAAATTGTAATTCCAATATGGAAAATGTGCTTTGATCCTAATTATTCCATCTTCACCAAACAAGTCAAAGAATCCTTTCCAGTGCAAAGAGGGTATTTCTGAAGATAAAAGAAATTGCAGGTAGTTCCCCAGAAACAACCACCTACTCCAGCATTCATGAAGAAGGCCTTTTCTGTTGCTCTCATCAGGCATTCTGAGCCCTGATCCTTGGCATGTTCAAATTTCTGAGACTCAAAAGCTGGTGTAAATCTACCATTGAAAGGAGGGGTAGAGGACTGACTGAACTAAATAAGATGTGATCTGCTTTTTAACTATTTTCTGGTTTAGCTTCCACAACATTAACTATTCTATCTGCAGTTTAAAAAAAAAATCCAACAAACACACTTCCAGTCTAGAGGACAATGTGAGAGTGTTGCAGCCTGGCTTTGGGATGGGATGGTCTGGGTGGCGGATGGGGGAGGGGTATCAGATACTCAGTTAGAATTGTGATAGGAAATACTGTTTTAAAATGGTTATCTAATCTATATTGTACAATGTCTAGGTAAAACTGTCCTCTAGTTCAAATAAAAGCTGACATTAAATTTTGAAAAATTTTGATTGGAGGCACATCATAATGTGAGAAAATACTAGTCTTGAAGTTTACAATGAATTGAACCACCTGAGCAAGACTTAAAGTTCCAAAAGTACCCATAATACTGTAAAGAATCATGGAGACTGAATGGCCAATACCAACTTGAAAATTATTAATTTCATTAAATATTAGGTATATATGAGATGTACAGATTCATGGCAGCATGGAGCAAACACATTTTTATGCTAACTTGGTAGCCATAAATAGTTTTTTTTCAAATATAATTTTGCTCCCCTGAGATAATTAAAAGGAGGAATAAAGGAGCAAATTTATCACTTCCCTCAATAGCTTTAGCTTTCATATCATATATTATTCTCTGTATAAATTAATTAATTGACATTTATTTAGCTTCTTACTAAAGCTAAAAAAACAGAAGTTAAAAATAGAAATATCCAGGTCTGGATTTATTAAAAGTTTGCTTTATTTTTTATTCACTATCTACTCTGTCCCCCTTGTCCTGAGATGGCCATCCCAATTCTGCTATATTTTTTTTTTTCTCCAAACAGGTACCTTTAGATTCCTTTGGTAGCCTCTTCAAGGTTGTTGTTAGGTATTCTCAAGCCTATAATATGGCTTGATTTCTAAGTTCCCAGGATTGATTTATCATAACTTTAGTCAATGAAGATTTCTTCCAAGAGATATAACCTAAGGCAAAGTTCACAATTTCCATATTATCTAAAAATCATAGTTCTTAACATAGGCCCTTTGCCTCAACGAATCTTTCCACAATTGTGATACTTAAAAGATTTCTCCTGCTTCAATATTAATTTCTTTGTAATACTAACTTTAAAATAACCCTATCAGAAAACTGTCTCAGTTCATTCATAAGATTTTCACCTATGTAAAACCCTCCCAGATCTTTGATCATTAGTCCCCAGCAAAGCACATCTTATTTATGAACAAAATATTTCCCATACTATCCTTTAAAGTGTTATATTTCTTTTTCTGTATTGCTGTAACAGAATTAAATTGAATTCCAAATATAGCCGGTTAATACTTGATAAAAGATTATGAAAGGATTTTATGATGGGTAAGTTATGATGGTGTTTGAGGGCTGACATATTTTGTTTTATTGAGCTGAGGCTTGAGAAAGCCAGATATCAGAAATTCAGGAAGTTAAGATTTCCAAGTAGAAACAATGGAAGCCTCATTCTTTATTGGTGAGGATTATCCAAAGTACCTCTCTTTTCCTCTCCCCCATTGAAATTGGTTTCTGCCCTACTGGAAAGGCTTAAAAATAGACTGAAATCTAAACAGAAACATTTCTTCTCATTGGATCTTAGTCTTCAGGTATGGCTTATTATTATTACAAAGTTTCACTGGGCTTGCAAAAATGTGATTGATTATATAGCTGTTCATGGCCTATTAAAACACATGTTCTTAAGATAATAGGGTCATATATGTAAAACAGAAGAACATTATAGTGTAACCCCTTTAATGAGTTGCTCAAAATTACACAGCAGTTACTAAGTTGAGATTCAAACTCAGGTTTCTGAGTCCCCATTCAGCATTCTGCTTTGAGCCAGCAATAGCACTGCTAGGTCTCTATCTAAAGAAATCAAAGAAAAAGGAAAAGGACACACACCCACACACACTTGTGTGCATATTATATATATATATATGTATATGTATATACATATATACACATATATGTATATGCATATAAATATATATATATAAATTATTTGTAACAGCTTATTTTGTGGTAGCAAAGAATTAGAAATTGAGAAAATATCCATAAATTGGAGAATGGCTAAACAATCAACCACAAAGGTATCGTAATGAGGAGAGTTTGGTAACCTTGGGAACCTGTATGAGGTGAAGTTTGCTAATTTGATTATGGTTATTAAAATTTTTCATTCCACTAACTGTAGCTGATTCAACCACTATTGGATACATAGGACCTTCCCAGTACATAGATGGGTCAATCAGTTGTCAAACATGTAATCAGCTAGGACCTACTAGGCCCATGGATAGAACAATCCTCAGACAGCACATCAGTGAAAAAGTACCCTATTGTGTCCAGAAGGCAGAGGGGGCCCATTCCACCTTTGGAGAGGTTTCATTGAGGTGAAGTTTTTCCTCATATCAAGTCCAAATCTATTTCTTTGCAACTGAACTCCTCTTGTCCCTAGCTCTGCCCTTTTAAGCAAAACAAATCTTATCCTTCTTCTAAGTGACAATCCTTCATATACTTGAAGAGAGCTATAATGTCCCCTCACAGTCTTCTCTTCTCTAGGCCTAATATTCCCTGATAGTTAATCACTCAATTAAAAAAGCATTTATTAAGTACCTAAAATGCCTGGCACTGTCCTGGGCACCAAGATTTTAAGGGAAAAAAAATCCCTGCTCTCAAGGTACTTGTCTTTTATCAAAGGAAACACCAAATACCGTATTCATGTTTATCTATCTATATATCTACATCTACATATCTATATGTGTGTTACATACACATAATACAAAATCATTAAATATAAGATGAAATTTCAGTCGTTTTTCATATAACAGGAATCTGAGTCCTTTCACCATCCTGGAGGCTCTTTCCTGGATGTTTTCTAGTTTATCAACATCTTTGCTACATTTTAGTACCTCCCAGAACAGAACTCAATATTCCAGATAGGTTCTACCCAGAATAGAGTATCTTTTTAATACCTCTTTTATATACCCCTTTCTTTCCTCTGATATTGCCACCATCCTTTTGCAAGCAGCCCTCATCACCTCATGCCTAGACTGTAGAAATAACCTGCTCATCAATCTCCCTGTGTCATTTCTCTCTCCACTTCAGTCAATCCTTTACACAGCTATCAAAATGACATTCCTAATCCCCCCCCAATAAACTCCTGTGACTCTCTATTACCTGTAGGATCAAATATAAAGACCTGTTAGCACTCAAAACTCTTCATCACCTGGGCCCCTTCTACTTTGCCAATTTTCTTAATCTCATCCTTCACCTTCCCAAGTTATTCTGATCCAGTGACACTTGCTTCTTTGTGTTCCATATGCATAATAGTCAGGGCATTTTCAATAGCTATCCCCCATATATCTCTTTCCTCATCTTTATCTCCTAGCTTTCATAGCTTTCTTCAAATTCTGCTTTCTTCAGGAAGCCTTTCCCAAACCCTATTAATGTTAGTATTGTCCATCTGTGATTCTCTCTAGTTTGTCCTGTATATATCTTGTACATAGTTGTTTGCATGTTGCTCTCCTATTAGGCTGAAAACTCCTTGAGAAGGGATTATTTCCTATCCTTCCTTTTCATCTACAGTGCTTATCACAGTGTCTGGTACATAGTAGGTGCTTAATAAATGTTTGTTGATTGAATGAGAGTACAACCAGACTATCACTTCTCTAGTCCTGGAAAATGTGCCTCTCTTAATATAGTCTACAATTTCATTAGCTTTATTGGATGCCATCTTATACTGTTGATTCATACTGAGCTCACAATCCACTAAAACTCCCAGATCAATTTCATCCGAATTTACATCTAGCCATAACTATATATAAATGTTAAAGGGGAAAATCCAAATATAATAGGGAACAGTGAGATTAAAACACAGGGAGGAAAGAGTGAAATGTCAATGATGGATATACAGAGAGCCATCAGAAACTTACATGGACCTTTTAGTTGTCTGTGGGCCATATGTTAGCAAACACTGCCTTAGTGTCCCTACCCCTATCAGCAATCCATCAGAGACCTGTATAATTTTTCCATGATCTATTTATGCATTCTTCAATAACTAATAAGCCCAATATGGGGTCTGCAGCTTTTGCCACAAGAAAGACAGATGTTGCCACATGTGGAAGTTGAGTTGTGATTCTCAGCTTGCAGTCGTCATCATTGCCTTGTCAGGTCTTCATAATGGTGACTGCCTTTTGTGTTTCTCTTAATAGCATTCCAAAATGTGTTCCCTTTTGACATTACACTATGCTCAAAAACTTTTTAGATTGAAAAAAAGATTGTGTATTGATATATTTACATTAATGAATTGAGAAGTATAGAATTTAATTTGATGGGTGATGTGAAAATTTTATTAAATTCTTTCAGTGATAATGCCTCTTCAAATACATGTATATCACCATTTGTATTTTTATATGTAGATAATTTGATGTGTCAAAAGAAAGAACTTTACTATATGTTTTCTTATATCTAAACCATTAACATAATCAGAATGACATTACATTTAAATAAATGTCAGAAAACTGATAAAAATCTAGCCAAAATGTGCCAATGAAGAGTCAGGAAATGTGGAGTCGGGAAACAGGGAGATTGAAAGGCATGACAAAAGAACCTCATTTTTTCAGCTAAAGGGCACATGCCATCCTTGATGACAAAACCATCTTCATTTCCAGCAGTCTCCAGTGGCAGAAGAAACACTAACCCAACCCTACAAAACACTTATTTTTATTTTGTTTAAATCAACAAAGAGATTGAAGAATGAAATATATTTTGTATTTTCAATAAAATAAAGATACATGAAGCTGTGTCTCTGGGTTGCTGTGGGCATGACTGTTGTGGTCATAATCACATTCAATAAATCTGACAATTATTTACTAAATGCCAAATATGTTCAAGAAGATGCAACACAATGCATTAACTGAAGGCACTATTGAAGTTAGGTAGAAGTGCCTCTGATACAAACCAGTTGTATGACCATGGATAATCAATCAATAAACAAATGACTCTTAATATAACTCTGTTCTAGGCACAGTGGATCCAAAAACAAAAGTGAGATGAGCCCTTTTTCCCCCCAAAGGGCTCACATTCTATTAGGAGAATAACACTATATCCATATTTAACTATATGCAAGATACATACAAAATTAATACAGAGTGATTTTGGAAGTGGGCACTACAGAATCCAAAGGCAGGAGAAGCCTTTTCAAGGAGGAAGCACTTGGACAGAGCCTTGAAGAGAACTCGGAGTTCCAAGAGGGAGGTAGAAGTGAGGAGGAGGAATCTTCCAGGCATGGGGGCCAGCCTGGACAAAGGAATGGAGAAGGAGAGAGGGGAAGAGCATGTAGACCATTTTGACTGGGACATATAATGTGTGAGAGAAACAATATGTAGTGAGGATAGAAGGGTAAAGTGGAACCAGATTGTTTTTAAATTCCAAACTGAGAATTTTGCATTTGATTCTGGGGTTCTTAACCTGAAGTCTGTGGATCCCCAAGTGGTTTGTAGATAGATTTCAAGAGACACTGCAGACTTGAGTGGGAAAAATTATATCATCATTTTCACTAATCTCTGAAATCTAACATTTCTTTCAATTACGAATGTAGTTATTACAATATTATTCTTAGAAGGGTATAGAAGTACCCCTGAGATTAATATGTCTGTTTTATATGAGTTACCTTACCAGGCAGGTGCACTGGACACAGAGTAAGCCTGTTTGCCAAAATGAGCCAATTGGGAGCCTGCAGTGAGCCAAAATCTTTCTCTCTCCCAGAGAGAGTGTTCTTCACTGGCTGACCTTGCTGAGCTGTGCCCCCTCCAAACTGGCCTAAATCAGCCTTTCAGTCAACTGTTGCTGCAAAGCATCCTGCTTTTCTATGTCCACCTCTTCCTGGGAAAGAGTATCTATTCTTTTCCCAACCCCTTGCTGAACCTTTCCTTTGTAGTTTTCAAGCATAGATCTCCCCTGCCTCTCCTGGGCTGAGGCCTCCTTTGTACCTTGCACTTGGAGTCTCAGACCTAGAGTCTGATTTTCCTCCTAATAAAACCATTCTGCTTTCAACTCAGCTTAGACTCCTCTGCATTTTGAAGGGTGAGATTCACCCAGTTGACAAGGGTTTTATATATTTCACCAGACTGCCAACAAGGCAATGGGGAGCTGTGAAGGCTTTTTGAGCTGTGGAGTAACATGGTCAAACTTTTGCTTTAGGAATATCCCTTTGGAAGCTATATGGAGTATGGAATGGAAAAGGGAGAGGCTGGTTATAGGTATACCAGTTAGGATGCTATTGCAAGAGCCCAAAAGAGAAATAACAGGGACCTTAAAAAGGTGGTTGTATTAAGAGGGGAATGTTATATAGGCAAATATGACAAAATTTAACAGTTGACTGGATATGAAAGGTGAGGAAAAGTGAAGAGTTGAGGGAGAGTCCTCAGTTGTGAAGCTAGGTAATTAGAAGAATTGTGATGCCTTTGACAGAAATAGGGAAATTAGAAGGAAGAGGCAGGTTTGGGGATGGAGTCGGGGAGAAAGTTTTTGTTTCAGATATTTTGAGTGAGAAATGTGGCTAGATATATAGAATTGGGAGTCACCTATAAAACAATGTTATTTGAATCCATGAGAGATAACAACATCACCAAGAAACAAGAGTGTAGAGAAAGAAGTGAGAAAAACCCAGAACAGAGCCCTGGAAAGCACCCAGACAGAGGATGTAGGACATGACTGATGATCCTCAAAAGGAAACTAAGAAAGATCAGACAAGTAGGAAAAGAACCATGCTTGAGCAATGTCATAAAAACCCAGGTTAGAGAAAGTACTTAGAAAGAAGGGGTTGGCCAATAGTGTCAACAGTGAAAGATGAACAAGAACAGAGACTGATAAAAAGCCCTTTGATTTAGCAATAAAAATGAGTGGTGATATGGAAAGAACAGTTTCATTGGAATAATGGGACTGGTGGGGAGGAAGTCATATTATAAAAGATTGAAAAGTACGTGGTAGATTCTGACACACAGAGGATCCAAAAAGGATATTGACAAGATAGAGCAGAGGTTCATAACCTTTTTGTGGCATGGATCCCTTGGGCAATCCGATGAAACCCATCGACCTCTTCTCAAAATAATGTTTATAGATGTGAAAAATGAAATAAGTAGGATTACAGTTACATTGAAATGCAGTTATCAAAATATATTTTTAAATATTCATGTAAGAACTCTTAAGAACCTTTAAAACTAGAGAATTGGGTTGAATTTACTAGGATAATATTCGGTGCCATGTGGCAAGCAAAAAATGTAATGTGCTTATGGGTTGCATGCTTGGCTACCAAGAACAGGGAAGTGATAGTTTCACTATATTCTGTCTTGTTCTTGTTTAGTTATGAGCATCATGGATTAAAGGTATTGAGAAAGTGGAGTGTATTCAGAGGATAGCAACCTGGAGAGTAAAGGATTTTGAAAGGACATCATATGATGATCAGATGAGGAGCTGGGAAAGTTTAGCCTAGAGAAGAGAAAATTGGGGGTTGGGGGATACAGGACAGCTGTCTTCAAATATTTATAAGGATGTCATGTGGAGTTGAGATTATATTTGTCTTGTTTGACCCCAAAGGACAGAGCCAAGAACAGGAGGCAGAAGTGGCAAAGAGGAAAATTTAGTATTGACATTAGGAAAAAAATGTTTCCTAACAATTGTTTTTTTTTTCTTTGTAATCTTACATATTTTATTTTATGCATTTAAAAGTATTATTCTGAGAAGGGATACATAGGCTTCATCTGACTGGCAAATTAATATATGGCCAAAAAAGATTAAGAACCCCTGCTATAGACAAAGGGAAGCCACTGAAAATATTTGAGCAGAGAAATTCATTGTTCAATTAGATTAAAATCATGTTTATATATACTATATGTTTATAAAATGTAGTTTTGCATGTAATATATATGGCATATATGAATATATGCATACATATGCATGTATATATTATATACATATGTGTGTATAGACACACTTAGTGGTGCAAGACACTGTGTTAGATGTCTACTTACCGTTCTGCTATGCACTACATTCCATATCCTATCTTTATACATAACATTTTCATGGATAGAAGATTTCACATCTGTCTTACACAAGTCTTAACTTTCTTCAAAACAAAGTTCAAATGCCACCTCACATACAGGAGTCCTTTCCTAATACTTCATTTTTTTTTCAGTACTCTCTGTATTGAACTTATTTTCTATATATTTTTATATACTTACCTGTGTTCCTGATCATCACTCAAAAGGCTCAGACCCTCATTCCCTGTTTACAATAACCACCAAATGTACCTTTGCTAATCCTAAAAATCCCAATTTGAGGTACACCTTGGGCCTGCAAACCAATGCCTTAGCATAAAGAATATAGACTATTTGTCAAAAATCAAAAAAAAAGGATATAAAATAATTTCAGGTAGAAAACAAAAGTCATTGAGATTTCAATCATTTTACCCATGAGTAACAATGAAGAATGATTAACTTTAAGTAAAGTAAGGACTTTTCAATCAGTCATTTTCCATTTACACAGAAAAGATGATAAAATTGATGCCAATTGCAAGGCTTTGGATTACATGGAAGAAAATCTAAGCATTAAGTGTTACCTTGTTTTAAGCTGAATTTTTGATATGGATGTTAGTTTTCTCCATATATATTGGTGTAGGATATATACATCCCTTCCTGGAACAGGGAGCGATTCAAGATGTCTATTGAGTACTTTCTACCTTATGTTATGTCATTATAATCTGTGAAAGAGAGAAAGTCTTAATACCTGCCCAGACTTCTAGATGTCAAGATCCCAAAAAGCAATGCTTGGAAATAGTCATTTTTATTTCCCATTAAATTCAGAAGTTTAGACTTTGGTTTGGAGAATAGTTCATTATAAAATAACCTACTTCAAAATTTAGATATTTTCTTTGGTAATTCCAAGAAAGTTTAACAGATTCTCAAGATTGCACTGTGTAGGCATCAATTATGCCTTCTGTCCATGAAATAATTATTCACAAGCAAGTTTGTCACTAGGCAGAAAAATATTTAGCCGTGGTGACCACAACATTGGACCTGGGCCTTTTCATCTCTTCTAATCTCATCTCAAAAACAAATAAAAATATAAAAATATGAAATGACTTTCATTGTTCTGACAAGGACTTTTCATTGTTGCCTTAGTAAATCTTTATTGAATGGAATATTGTGTTGTCCTCTTCTGTTTTCACAAAGATCCTGGTCAGTCCTAGTCATCGGTCTCAGTGCTGAGCTGCCCTGGTTTTTCTGGTTGTGTGTCCCCATCTGATTCTGCTACCTCCTGGATCCCTTCTTCATCACCTTGAAGATCAAATTTTCTGTTGAGCTCTGGTATTTTTATGAGGAAGGTTTGGAAGTCCCCTATTTCATCAAATATCTATCTCCTCCCCTGAAAGATCATGCTCATTTTTGCTAGGTAGTTGATCCTTGGTTGTAATCCAAGCTCCTCTGCCTTACAGAATATCATATTCTACACCCTACGGTCTCTTAATGTAGAAGCTGCAAGGTCCTGTGTAATCTTGACTGTGGTTCCATGATATTTAAATTGTTTCTTTCTGGTTGCTTATAGTATTTTCTCTTTGACCTGGTACTTCTGGAATTTGGCTACTATATTGCTTGGTGTTTTCAATTTGGGATCTCTTTCAGGAGGTAAGCAGTGGATTCTTTCCATGGCTATTTTACCTCTGGTTCCAGGACCTCAGGGCAGTTTTCCTTTATGATTTCCTGAAAGAAAACTGTCCTGGCTCTTTTTTTCATCATGATTTTCAGATAGACTAATAATTTTTAAATCGTCTCTCTTGGATTGATTTTCCAGGTTAGTTGTTTTACCAATGAGGTATTTTATATTTTCATCTATTTTTTCATTCTTTTATTTCTGTTTGACTAATTCTTGCTCTCTCATAGAGTCACTAGCTTCCATTTGCTCAATTCTACTTTTTAACAAATTGTTTTCTTCTATTAGATTTTATACCTCCTTCCCCATTTGGCCAATTGTATTTTTAGGGACTTGCTTTCTTCAGTGTACTTTTTTTTCCAGTTGGCCAATTATATTTTTTAAGGACTTGTTTTCTACAATTCATTTTTGTCTTTCCTTTTCCAAGCTATTGACTCACTCTTGCATACCTGTCATTTCTTTTCCCGTTTTTTTCTTCTACCTCTCTCATTTGACTTTTAAAAACCTTCTTGAGCTCTTCTAAGAAGGCTTTTTGGACTTCAGACCAGTTCATATTCCCTTTTGAGGTTCTAGATGTGGGTTTGCTGACAATGTTGTCCTCTTCAGAATTTCTGTCTTGATCTTCACTGTTCCCATAATAAGAATCTATCGTATATTTCTTTTTGCTCATGGTGTTTACTTATTTCCTGGCCTTTAAAGAGATTGAGCTCTCCTGCTAGGGAGCAGAAGGCATTGACCCAAGCTTCTTGTGTTGAGAACCTAGGGCCTGGTCACTGACTTTGTGTACTGGGGCCTCCAGTGTTGGCAGTTGGAGGCTGTAGAGTTCTAGCAGCTTACCTGGTGTTGGGCTGGAATCAGCAACACTGGAACTCTAGGTAGGGTTGGGTAGTCTGGTCCCTGGATATTGCCTCTTTTCCTTTCCTTTCACTTTCTTCAGCTCCTTTCTGATGGATGTTGCAGGATGTTTATGTGCCAGGGGTCCCTTGGAGCATTGCTTCCCTTAGTTTTGCTGAGGCACTGGGAGAGCCAGTTGCTGTAGAATGCTGAGGCACCTGGTGATTTTCCAAGCTGGTTTCCACTGGTTCCTCTGCCCTTACTGAGGTATTTGGGGGTCCAGGTGTTGGTGTTTGCCAGATCTCCTCCTGGTATGCTGAGGTGGGGCTTTCCACTAGCTTGCTGGGATGCCTTCTATTCTTTACTGTTCCCCTTCCCCCAGGGTAAGAGGGGCCTTTCCAGTTAATCCCTCAAGCTACCTGGGCTACTGGATTGCTGCACCCTGTCTTTATTTTGGTTCTGCTGTTCCAGGGTTTTTCCTGGGGTGATATTTTCTGGGCTTTCAGAGGTTAATCCTAACAATTGTGGTTGTTGTTCTTGTTGATGTTGAGTCCTTTCAGTCCTGACTGACTCTTCATGACCCCATTTGGGGATTTCTTGGAAAAAGATACTAGAATCATTCACTTTTTCCTTCTCCAGCTCACTGAACTGAGGGTCTACAGGGTTGAATGAAGATGAAGAACTGAGGCAAGCAGGGTTAAGTGGCTTGCCCAGGATCAGACAACTAGTAAGTAGCTGAGGCCATATTTGAGCTCTCAACTTCAGGACTTCAGGCCTGGATCTCTATCTAGTGTACCACCTCCAGGCCTGGCACTTTATCCACTGGATAGCTGCCTCCTAACAATCGGAGATGTCTAAAAGTTGAATGGCTTACTTTGAGAAATACTGGGTTCCCCCTCTTTTATCCCTCCCTCTCTTTCAAGCAGAGAATGGGTAATTATTTATGGGGTATGTTCTAGTAGATTTCTTTTAGTAATGGGTTGGACTAGAAAGCTGAGATTTGAGATTTCTTCCACTTTTCAAATTTTGAGATTCTGTGAGTAGGTAATGAGAAAGTAGAAGCAAATCACACAAGTGAATCCCCACCACCACCACACACACACACAATTTTGGTTCTGACAAAGAGGAGAATGTAGTGGAAAACATTGATATTTCAAGTGAAAGAAAGTCACTTAATACTTCAATGACCCTGACAACTAAAGATTATAGGTTAGGGAGGATTTCCATCCTGGGAAATCCCCACATTGACATAATCAGAGGTCTGGACCAAAAGTCCAAAAAAACACTGTGTTTGGTATTGGGGATAGGAAGAATTTAATAGTCATGGCACTCAAGGAGCTTTTATTCAACTGTGGGTATCAGGAAAGGCCTCATGTCAGATGTGGGAAAGGAGCTATGATGAAATGTGAGCTAGAGGGTTTTGTGCAGTGAATCTAGATATACTCAGATTGTCATTTAAAAATCCTCTAAAATAGGCTTCTAAGAATTGGAGGTAGAAGGCTTAATCCCTGTGCTATAGCACCCTATTAAGAGCTAGGATTTGAGAAATGCTTAGCCACCCTGGTGGTACTCTGACTTTGCACTGACTGTCCCCCATGCCTGGAATGTTTTCTTTCCTCAACTCTACCTCCCGGCTTTCCTAGTCTCCTTTAAGATTTATCTCAAATATCACCATTTGCAAGAGGCCTTTCCTGGTCCCCTACACTGTTAATGCCTTGGCTAGCAGATTAATTTCCATTGACACTCCATAGATCTTGTGTGCATACATGCCTTTGGATGTTGTCTCCCACATTAGAATGTGAACTCCTTGAGAGCAGGGACAGTGTTTTCATCTTTCTCTGTAACCCCAGTACTTATGACAGTGCCTGATATCTAATAAACTCTTAATAAATGCTTGTGAACTGATTGCCTGAGTACATCCTCTAGAGATCTAGAGTATGACTGGTACAGAACAGCAACAACAATAACAATATTTACGTAGTGCTTACTATGGTCTACGTGCTTTACAAATATTATCTCATTTTATCCTTACAACAACCCAGGGGGTGGGTGGGGTGAGAACTATTATGCTCCTCATTTTATAGACTGAGGAAGGTGAGGTAAATGGAGGTTAAGTGACTTAGAGTCAGAGAGATATTAAATGTCTAAGGCAGGATTTGAACTCAAGTCTTCCTGATTCCAGGCTCAGCCCTCAATCAGTTGCCCCTAATAGAACAATTCTAGGTCTTTCTGAGGGTTCTAAGAATCTTGAAGGGGAAGAATACTTTTCCACATCCCCAAAAGAAAATTTCTTGAATGTTTTTGTTTTGTTCTAGTCTAGACTAAGAGATACAAGGTAGACTTTGGGAAGCCTTAACTTCAGGTACAGGAATACCCTGTCTGTATATTTGCTGCTGGAGGCTGCTCCATTTTACCATTTTCAGTATAGCTAGCAAACTACAGGCAGAGAGAGTCATTAATGACTGCACTGTCGTAGGGCCATAGCTGTGCCTTGTCATTTTCAGAATGCAGTTTTCCCCCCAGGTTCAGGGATACCTAGGCAAAAACTAGTTCTCTTTGACTGTGATCTCATAGGTGGAATTCCTAATCATGGAAAGGGGAAAGCTTTTCCTTAGGAATGTGAACACTACAAACAAATTTCTAATTTGGGGTTAGATATTTTGCCATAATTTCTATGCACCCCCATTTAAAAAAATCAAATGAAGTATTAATGTCAAAATTGAGCAAGAACAGCCCATTGAGAATGCTGGTTTGTGTTTCTAACACTCCAGTCCTGATACTCTAAGAGAACAAAGTCTGTGTTCTAACCTGGAAGATTGGCTGAGCTATTAATCTGCATTGTTTTATAATATAGACTAAGTACAAACAGAGACATCTAAAGGGATTTTATATCCCCAATGCACTTGGGACTACTGATAACCCTTTTCAAGTTAGCTGTCATGTTGAACTAACTTGTTAAGTTTTCTTTGTAAGAGAGGCCATTAAGAGTCAACTGGGTTCTCTCATGGATTCCACAGCTGATAAAAGTGGACTTTATGTACTAGTCCCAGGGAGAATTGGATACTTTTCAGAGATACACAGACTAGGATAATGCCTACAAAGCCTTTTCCCCCCTCATTATCACCCTTAATAGTCTAGTGAAATGAAATTTTAATGACTATTAGTTTGACTTTATTTTAATCTGAGTTGGTTTTTTTTTAAATAACTGGTACTATTAAATAAACTATTCTGTCTAGTTAAAGTGGAAAATGTCATTATTAAGTATGAACCTACAATGATAGAATTGCCTTTCTCTACCTATTCATTATTGTGCAACACACAATTCAGAGCTCTGAAGCCTGGTACATGGAACCAGGTTTAATCTTGGAGGTCTGACTTTCTGTTCCCACATCAACAACTCTTTAGGCCATTAGGAGACTTGACTCTGGGAAATCTCTGAATGGAATTCTTTTCAAAATTTTTGCAAATGTGTGTCAGAACCACTTGTACTGGCTCACAAAAGGCAATTGTTAAATTTTCAATTGTTAAATTGTGAGCCTTTATAACTTGGAAATTACCAAAGGCTACACATCAAGGCTTCACTGATTGTTCTGTCAATTACATAGATTTAAGAAAATGATGGAGAAAATGTTAATTATGCAGATTAAATTTAAACATGTGCCATGCATTTTTTTTGAGATCCATCCAGTTGTTAAATATTTACCAGCACATTCCTGTCCAGGAACTATAATAAAGGCAACAATAATATACCAGGTAGAGGAAGGTTGTTTTTCACAGAGGGATCTTCAGAACATTACATAGCTAAGAGTCAAATTGGGATCTGTGTTCTCATAAAAATCCAAGTCAACCAGTTGGGACAGCATTAGTAAAAACCATCTTCTTTGAATGATACAATCAAAACTCCAACCAAAGACTCACCACCATATAAAACTCATCAAGATGATCTGGGAACCTCTTAATCAACTCCTATGTTTTATTAACATCCAATTTAGATTATGAGGTTTGATTTAATTAGTAATTTTTACTCTAGACAGTAGCTAGAACATACTTGGTTGATGAGAACTAAACTACTTCGTAATCTATACTAATACAATCCAAATTTTGTTCAGTTGTTTCCATCATGTCCAACTGTTATGACCCCATTTGGGTGTTATTTTTTGCAAAGATATTAGTGTAGTTTGCCGTTTCCTTCTCCAGCTCATTTTACAGAGGAGGACACTGAGGTAAACAAGGCTAAGCGACTTGCCCAGGATCACACAGCTAGTAAAGGTCTGAGTCAGGATTTGAATTCAGGTCTTCCTGACTCCAGGTCTCATACTCTATCCACTGTGCCATCTAGCTACCCAATACAGTCCAAAGTTCTTTGGAAATAATGCATTATTGCCTGAAATGTAGAGAGTATTATAGACAGCATTAAAAAGAACAGTCTACAGCATGTGTTAATGAAATGAGCCTATGTCTTATGTGAATTTTACATTTAAGATAGCATAGACAGATTGAGCTAGCTAAAGATTAAATAAGAAGACCATTTCTTAGGACATTTTATTTGGAAATAGGAGTTACATTTAAAGGGAAAAAAAGAATTAAAATGTTATTTTTAAACGTAGAGGTTGCAATTAGCATGTGTTGTGAGCTGAAAATTTTTCTAAGAAAAGAGACCATAAATGCCATCAGAAAAATAATGCAGTGCCTTTATGTTTAAGTCCTCAAACTATTAATTATAGCTAAGAGACTTCAGGGGAGCTTTTGAACAAGTTTACATTTGTTTTCCCTTTCCCAAAAATCCACTTTGACTGGATTTGTTGCGATGTCCAAATAAAAGAGAACTTTTTTTTTATTACTGTTTTTCAGTCAGTCAATAAATATTTATTAAGCATCTACTATGTGTCAGACACTGGTGCTAAAAATATCTAGTCTTTTTTATAATATTTTTTCATTAAATATTTCCCAATTACATGTAAAAGAAATTAACAATCATTTTAAAAAAATTAAATTCCCAATTCTTTCCCTGCCTATCACCTCTCTCCCCTCCTTCAAAATGCAAGCGATTTGATCTTGATTAGACATGTGAAGTCATGCAAAACATATTTACACATTAGCAATTTTGCAAAAGAAAATCCAGATCAAAACAAAAAACAAACAAACAAACAAGAAAAATAAAGGAAGTTTAAAAATATGCTTCAATCTGCATTCAGAGTTCATCAGTTCTCTCTCTGGAGGTGAATAGCATTTTTCATCATGGGTCCTTTGGAATTTTCTTGGATCATTGTCTTGAACACAGTAGCTAAGTTTTTCACAGTGGATCATCCTTACAATAGTGCTGTTACTGTATACAATGTTCTCCTGGTTCTCTTCATTTCAATTTATGGCTACTTGAAGTATTTCCTCTTTGACATGGCAGCTCTGGAATTTGGCTATAATGTTCCTGGGAGCTTTCCTTTTGGTACCTCTTTCAGGAGGTGATGAGTAGATTTTTTCAATTCCTATTTTAGCCTCTGATTCTTGAAATATGATGTCTAGACTCTTTCTTTGATATTTTTAGGTAGTCCAATATTTCTTAAATTCTCTCTCCTCAATTTATTTTTGAGGTCAATTTTTTTTCTAGTGGGATATTTTGCATTTTCTTCTATATTTTTCATTCTTTTGACTTTGTTTTATTGTGTCTTGATATCTTATGGAGTCGTTAGCTTCCACTTTTCATTCTAATTTTTAAATAATGATTTTCTTCGGTGAGCTCTTGTACCCCTTTTTCCATCTGGCCAAATCTCTTTGTAAGGTGTTATTTTCTTTTTTAAGTTTAATTTAATTAATTTTTATTACATTTTAAATTCCAAACCATCTCCCTCCCTCCCCAACCTTCACTAGAGAAGGCCACTATATAACACACACATATGTGTGTGTGTGTGTATTTATAACCATACTATGCATACTTCTATTTATCAGTTTTGAGGCTTTGCTTATAGCTGTTCTGACTTCATTGTCTTCTGTGTATTTTGTGATCTGTCACCATTATAGCTTTTTATGTTTTGTTGTGTGCTCATTTTTCCAATGAGATTTAAATATAAACATACACCAACAATGATCTACATAGTTGTTTAATTCATTAGTGAATCATTATTCTTTGTACCATTTCATGTTACTTATGTATAGGAGAGTATAAAAGCAAGGAAGCAACTAACTAGTATCACTGTAAAGAAATTAAAAAAAAGTCCTTGGTGTCAAAATGTACTTATCTGTAATTTCTTAATTATTTCTATTTTCCATGAGAGGCAAGCAATACATATTTATTAAGTGCATAACTACGTAATATGCACTATGCTCAGTTCTAGGCAGTTAATAAGATACAACTATAATAAAAATGAAAGACAGTCCTTTCCCTCAAGAAGCTTACATTCTGATAGGAAAAGGCAACTTATAAAAAAAGATCTCCAAAGTGGAGGTGAGGAAGTACACTGTCTATCTTGAGGCATGGAGGGGAACTTCAGGGAGTCAAATTCACAGATGTGAGGGGAATGAAGAATGGCCTGATGAGGGGAATGAAGAATGGCCTGAATAGATCTCTTCCCAAAGTGAGGACCCCTAGAAAGAATTCACCAGTGGAGAAGAAGGGATGACTAATTGGAGAGATGCTCCAGGAAAAGAAGCCTAGTTACTGAAGGAAGTTCTAGGGTGAGAAGGCAGATAAGTTGTAGAGGGAGAGTCCAGAGAAAGTAAAAAAAAAAATACAGATGGAAGTAGCAGATTAAAAATTATTTCTAAGAGTCAGAAGTTTCCCTTATATTTCTTAAGAAAGCAACTACTCAGGGGCAGCTAGGTGGCGCAGTGGATATAGCACCAGTCCTGAAGTCAGGAAGACCTGAGTTCAAATGGCCTCAGACCAAACAATTGACAGGTACTAGCTGTGCGACCTTGGGCAAGTCACTTAACCCCGATTGCCTCACTTAAAAAAAAAAAGAAAGCAACTACTCAATATGCATTTTAAACTAAGTTTCTAGCTACAAATATAATCTCAGTTTTATCAAGTTTGGAAGTTAAGCTTTTTAGGAAGAGCATCAGTGGTAAGACAATGGGAGATAAGAGTTAGTAATGGCATTTCTCTTATGGATTTCTATCCAAGTCAACAAATATTTATTAAGCACTTACTATATTGAAGGCAGTCATTCTAGACAGTATGTATACAAAGACAAAGACAAGGGCCTGGATTTCTACTTTTTGATGCACAACAGGTACACAGAACAATCAAAATAATGCACTTTGTGAAGGGAGGGAGCACTAACTACTCCCTAAACTGGGTAGTCAGGAAGGGGGTGGCACCTGAGCTAAGAGTTGAACAAAGATATAGATTCTGCCAAAGATGAGTAAAGAATACATTCTATCATTTGGAGATGGCTTATTCAAATACTTGCCTAGAGGTAGGTGATGGCATGCTAAAGTTAGGAACAAATACAAGAGATCTAGAATATGGCATACCTGAAGGAAAATAATGTAAATAATGTAAATAAAACTGGTTATAGCTAAATATAGACAAACTGAGAAAGGTTTTAAATGCCAGAACAAATTAATGAAAGGATTTGTTCTGCAAATCGTAGACTCAGTCAAAAGGCCATAGCCAAGGACCTAGAAGGCCACATTTGGCCTTGAGGCCAAAGATTCCCCACCCCTGGGCAAAACCCTTCCAAACTTTCTTTTACAGTATTATTTTCACCTTCATCTGAAAGATAGTGTCAAGTTCTCTGATGCCTTAAAATTTCATTTAAAGAACAATCAGGAAATAAAATGATTAGGGGAGTTCTGTGTCTCTAAAAAAGAAAAAAAATTATTTTTGTCATTTCCTACAATGCTCTATTAAGTAAAGCCTTCATGCTTGACTCACAAGGCCTAAAAGAAATTTATAGGTGGATCCTATCATCTTACCCCTGGAAGGATATACTGACTCAGAACATAACAATCCAAAGATTCAAGGTGCTGGATATTTCTATCAAATGGTCTTGATGAGGATGGGAGCTAGGCCCCAAAAAGGAAAAACCCTGGACTTTCTCACTTGGCCATATCTCTAGTGTTTGCCTGAGGCTATAATCCCATCAATTGACCTTTCATTGTGGTTACACCCAATCTCCCAATTCTCTGTTAAATTTAACCTAGCCTACCCTCCATTGTCTTACCTCCCAATAGCCCCTGGCCATTTCCCACTCTTACTCCTAGGGAGGTTCCATTCTCCCTTGGTCCCATGGTTCAAGTCCCAGGAGTTCTGTTCATCCCAATTTACTGGCCATTCCCATCCAGATCCTCCTTAGACCCCTCCTCCAGTCATCCCAAACTTCTTGGCCACTCCTAGATCCCTCCCACAGTCTTTCTATATATAAGGTCCATCTAGTCTCCATTAAGGTGATCAGATTCTTAAAATTTAGCCACTGCTCAGATTCTTAAAATCTAGCCTCGGCTCAGATTTAGCCATGGCTCAGATTCTTATAATCTAACCAATAGCTCACTAATATTCAGACTCCTTAAGAGTCTGACCAATATGGATGTTCTAATAAACCTTGTCTTTGGCTGAAAGAAGAGTTGGGTTGAATTCCTTTGGGCCGGACCCACGTGTTGTGATTTTGGGGTCCCAGCACCCCTAAACCTCAATAATCTAAGTCACATGATATCCAATGATATTCTCAAAAGACCATTTAATAATAAATAAAACAAAGTCAAAAAGACTTTTTTTTACTGTAACTAATGTTTTCATTTCACTTTTATTTGTATTCCAATGTCATATTTATTCCTGCACCATAAGCTTTTGTTTCTTCAGTGCCTTCTGGGATATCTTTTTCTTTTGAGCTACCTCCTCTTCTGGTTTAGGAACAATTTGTCCCTTTTCAGTAAGTATCATCTCAATATGGCAAGGAGAACTCATGTATGGGTTGATTCGACCATGAGCCCTATAAGTGTGCTGTCACCTTTTGGGAGCCTTGTTAACCTGGAAATGCTCAATGACAAGAGAATCCACATCCAAACCTTTCAGTTCTGCATTACTCTCTGCATTTTTAAGCATATGCAGCAAGAATTCAGCACTCTTTTTGGGCCAACGACCCTGTGTCCAACCCCACTGCTTAGCCTGGGCACACCTGCCAACTTCATTGTATCACTAGAAGGGAACAGGTTTCTTCAGTGTGACATCTTTCAAATACTTGATAGCTTTTTGTATATGCATGCCCTTGAAAGCTTGGGCTGTTTCATGGGCGTTCTTAGGGTGGACTCAGAGATTTGAACCCATTGCCTTGCATGATTTTGTGTGGTTCTCTGGATCAAGAAAGTAACTCACCATTTTAAATGATTACCTAGGATGGATCAAGGGAAGAGCATCAAAAAGACTTGTTGAGAGAAATGAAAAGGAGGTGGTTTTTGTTTTGTTTTGGTTTTTTTCCTGGAAAGAACTGCTTCCTACCTTTTGCCAATGAGAATAGGCAGCTATTATCAGCTAACTACCTGTAACAAGCTAGGCATATAATAGACCCTCAAGCTTGAGAGAGCAAATCCTCTCCAGCATCAGGCAGGGCACAATAAGGGAACTGCCAAATATGTCAAGTTTCCATGGGAATAAAACTGAATCAACTGAGGCTTCTTTGTTGAAAGGGACAAAATCTACCAAAACATGTCTTTAGAACTGTAAGAGAAACATAGCAACGTTCACTCCCACAAACTATTTTGTCTTGAGCCATTTGTGTTTTTTCCATCTTATAAACATAATCCAGATAATTTTCCATATGTCAAATTGTCCCTGAAAAAACCAACAAAACACCAAACCCAAAAAAGAAAAAAATAAAATACTATATGGAAAGTATCGTGACAAAAACAGACACTAAAATGTTAAGATTTATAATGCTTATATTCAGAATACACACTGAAATTCCAATCTGTTTTTTCCTCTTTGTATACTAGAGAAGCAAAACATATCTTTTAACAACCTTTACATTAATTGAAAACACACACTGCCTAGAGCTTCATGTGTGTTCATGGAGTATATACAGTATATCCATTTCTTTGTAAATGCTTAACACACTTTAAGAGAATAGTACAGGTCTTCAGATATTACCAGATCTGTTTTAACACTTATAAGGTATTGAAAAAATTGGGAGAAAGCCCACTAATAGCTGCAGTTATTCATACAAGAAAGAATGAGGACAAACTTGTAATGGAATTGTGAGAATGATTCAGGACATGGAAGTCAGCATGCCATTTAATACTGAAGCAGTAGGGAACAGTTGGCCAATTCATGAATTGGGCAGAATGTCTGTTCTGAAAGGGAATTATGGAAGAAAAGGATTTTCCCTTAATTAGATGAATTAGAAAATGAAAATGTGTCTGAAATTCAGGTCTACTCAGTTTTCATTCTCACAAGGCTTAACACTTTGAATTGCAAAATGTAAAAATCATGACACAGATCTTCCATTAAATAAGCAAACAACCAATTTGGGAAAATTATTATTAACTTGAGCAAATTTTAACATTTTGGCATTTGACTTTACCTTGTGACATAAGTACATGCAGCTAGCATCCATGTAATAAAGGCATAGTCTAGGATTTTTATTGAAATTTGAGGTTTAAATAAGTTATTTTAGGTTCATTAACTTTGAAGTTCTAACTTTTCCTGTTGGAATAGAGACTTAAGTAAGGAAAATTTGACCTCATAGGGAGACATATCACCTACTAACTCATTTTTCCTGATTTTACTTTAAATAGATTCATGATGCATTGGGCAACTTGAAGTTATCTTTCAGATGAAGGTAAGCACCTCCTCCACTGATTCTTGCCCAAATGCTTTATATCACAGTTTCCCCATTAGTATTCTAGATTTCATTACGTGAATAAATTTTCTTCATATTTAAAAAACAAAGATAGATATTCCATTCTTCCTTTATCCTGTTCTTTTTTAAAATGAGGTGTGTGTGTCTGTGCGTGTGTGTGTGTGTGTGTGTGTGTGAGAGAGAGAGAGAGAGAGAGACAGAGAGAGAGAGAGAGAAACACACTAGAATATTAGGTGGAGAACTATTCTTGCAGAAAATCTAGGTTCAAATCCAGCCTCTCATACATACTGACTATATGTTCTTGGGCAAGTCATATAATCTCAAGCAGTGGCCCAGAAAAGTCTTTACAATTATAAATTGCAGAGAGAGAGTGCCAACCTGAATTGATGGAGGGAGTTTCTTCATTTAAGAACTCCTTACCACAGTAAAACCGGAAGTCCAATTAAAAAATATTTATGTATATTTATATGTATGTATGTATATATGCATGTATGTACATACATATATATGCTCATGACTTGTAAATGACTTTTTAATTTTATTTTAAATTTATGGAATAAAACAAGCATTCCCATGACATAGTACAATAAAAAAGATGTTTGCATATGAAACTACAAATCTACTATGGACAACTTGATATTCCTTTCAAATATACAGAAAAATTATTATGTCAATTAGTTTTTCCCTCCTCCACCAGAGATGGCTACCATTAGACACAAATAGGTATATACATGTATATATATATATATATGTGTGTGTGTGTGTGTGTGTGTGTGTGTATGTATACATGTACATACATATATACACACACACACATATGTATGTGTGTGTGTGTAAAATTATTCTATACATTTTTAATATGTCTTTTATTGTTAATTTGGGTATTTATAATAGACAAAATAACTTATTTGCTCAAAGTCATTCTTAAAACAATATTGCTGTTACCATGTACAATGTTTTCTTGGTCTTGCTCATTTCACTCTTCATTATTTTGTGCAAGTCTTTCCATGTTTTTTCTAAAATCATTGAGCTCATCATACCTTATAGCACTGAAGTATTCCAGCACAAATAGACCACAAGCTGTTCAGCCATTTTCCAAATGATGGGAATCCCCACAATTTCTAGTTCTTTGGCACCACAAAGAGAACAGCTATAAACATTGTAGAACATATAGGTTCTTTTCCATTTTCCCTAATCATCTTTGGAAATAGACTGAGTAGTAGCATTGCTGGGTCAAAGGGTATAAGTAGTTTAATAACTCTTTGGCATAATTCCAGATTGCTCTCCAAAATGATTGGATCATTTCACAATTCTACCAACAATGAATTAGTGTTCCAATTTTGCCACATCTTCTTCAACATTTGTTGCTTTCCCTTCTATCATTTTAGCCAATCTAGTAGGTGTAAAATTATATCTCAAGGTTATTTTAATCTGCATTTCTATAATCAATAAAGATTTAGAGCATTTTATATAACTGTAAATCGATTTGATTTCTTCATTGGAAAACTACCTGTTCATATCCATTGGCCATTTATCAATTGGCAAATGACTCAGTTTCTCATAGATTTGACAGAGTTCTTTACATATGTATATGTATATATATATATATATATAAATATGAGACCTTTAGCTAATAAACTGTTTATAAAATCCCTTCAATTTTCCACTTTCTGTATGATCTTGACTATATTTTTTATTTGTACAAAAACTTTTTTTAATTTATTGTAATAAAAATTATTCATTTTACACCTAACTTGGCTCTCTGTCTCTTGTTTATTCATAAATTATTCACCTATTCATAAGTCTGATAAGTAATATGCTATATGTATGTCATCTATACATTTTGGCCTTGTATAAATTTACCTTATGTAAATGACTTTTGATGGTATATGCTTCATAAGCCGAATATCTGTGATTTCACAGATACAGAACTTCCACCAACACATATCACAACCTACCTATAATTTAGGATTATAGACCTTAGGATCATAGATTTAGAATTGAAATTAGATCTAGTCCAATTCTTTCACTTTACTAAACAGGAAAGTAAGGACATATAGACCTCAGGGACATGTAGCCAACTTGAGTTAGAAGTATGGATATTATATTATTGAAGAACATAAATGCCTTGGAGAGCTGGTTCAGCACTCTCTGCAACAGAGAATGCAGCTGGCAACTTCTGGACTAGCCCTAATGATTATTTCATCCTTCTAAGCATGGAGGGAACAACAAGAGGAATTTATCTTCTGCAGCTGTATCTGACAAAGAACAAGGAATTGCTTGCTGAAGTAGAAACAATGGAATATGGGGGACAAATGATGGCTTCACCATAGAGTGTAAGGTAGGAAAGAAGAGGGTAGCTGGTCATCATTCTATGTTCTGCCTAGATTGCAAGAGATCAGACTTCATAAGGAATAGGCTACAATGGCCTAAAACCTGCAGGATGAAGTCTGCCTCATAGAGATGAAAAACTCTCAAGGACAAAATTCTGAAGATACAGAAATCATTCCAGTGAAAAGAAAAAGAAGAACTGCTCAAAAAAGGCCAATATTCCTTCATGGGAATCTTGTTGGTCAATTCAGATTTTTAAAAGTCATGTATAGAAAGGGAAAGCAAGGACAGAAAATTGAGAAATAATATCAAAGAGGACCACAGGCCTATATGAGTAGTGTCAGGTGCTAAATCTTACAGTGCACTAAGACTGGGGATACATGCTTAAAAGACCATTTTTTTTCTTACCTATGTTAGAGCAAAAGGAGGATATTAGAAAGGATAGAGCTACTGGGGATGACAATAACATATAGGGGAAGAAGGCTAAATTACTAATCTTTTGTTATGCTTATATTATCGCATCTAAGAAAAATTATCTTTAAACATCATAAACAAGTTAGAAAAGCAAGGAAGAAAATGCATTTCAGATGTAGAAAAAGAAAAAGAATTCATGACTAAAGAGATAGAGAGGATCACAGAAGTTAAAATAGATGGATTATTATGCATGCATAAAATGAAAAGACTTTTCTGAAAATAAAACTAACTGAAATTAGAATGGAAAAATAACTGGGAAAGAAAAAATTACTGCAGAAAGTTTCTCTACTAAGGGTTTCATTTCTGAGATACATAAGAAACTGATTAAATTTTTTGGAAAAGGACTCATTCTCCAATTGTCAAATCAAGGGAAGAAATTTCTTTCTTTCTTTCTTTCTTTCTTTCTTTCTTTCTTTCTTTCTTTCTGTCTGTCTGTCTGTCTCTCTTTCCTTCTTTCCTTCTTTCTTTCTATTTATCCACACATATGTATATACATACATATGTGTGTATATATGTATATATAAATTATATATATAATATATTATATATACATATATAATTATATGTTTATATATATTTTATATATATATATATTTGGAGATATGCGTATCTCCAAATCCATAAGAGAGAAATGTAAATTAAGGCAACTCTGAGGTTCCACCCTCAGATTGACAAAAAAAAAAAAACAAAGAAAACTGACAAAATTGACCAAAAGAATAAAATGACAAATGGGTTCTGGGAAAACAGACACATTGATATACTGGTGGAGCTCTGAACTATTTCAGTCATTCTGGAAAGTAATTGAAGCTATGTCCAAAAAGTAATCAAAATACGTATACCTTTAGACACAGCTTTATCAGTACTAGATCTGTACCCCCAAAGAGATCAAGGAAAAGGACCCACATATACCAAAATATTTATAGTAGCTCTTTTTATACAGGGAAAGAATTGGAAATTAAGGGTTTTCCTATGGCCACATAGCAAGTAAATCTTTAAGGCAGGATTGTTATCCGTGTCTTCTGGACTTCCAGTATTTTACTTAGTGCATCATGATGGCTTTTTTTAGGAATGAAGAAAGATATGTTCAAGTAAGAAACACTAATTCAGAAATGAGATAATACTTAAAAATAATAAATGAGCCTTTTTCATTTATTGTAAGGAGTCTTCAAGTCTTCAGGAAAGTCTAAAGTTTTAGGAAAATGAAAAAGATCAAATGTGCCCCTTGCTGAGAAAATTTTCAGGTAGCAAAAGATCCAGGTACCCAAAGAAACACAATAAAAATGGTATTTAGAAATTGTAAAGAAAAACAAAATGTAAACATGTGTCTTTTTAACAATGATAATGTAAAACAGATCCATTTTATTATATTTAGTCACCTCAGTGTACAAAATCTTGAAAATAAATTTATGTAGAAAGAATTAAAAAAAAAGGCAGATGACAAGAAGCCTCAAGAGTCTGTCCCATGATTATTAAATGGATTAAAAAAAATTCTATAATGACAGTTACACATTCAAGATCCCAGAATGAGGTAAGGGAAGAGATTGATGCATAGAGCATTTTATAACAGGTCTATTTCAAAATTATATCAAAAAATGATTGTGATAGTTCAAATAACTGGACAGTATCCAGAGAACCTTTTAGCTAATCTTTTAGCCCAAGGAGAGGTCTGTAAAGCTTGCACATGTTCAGAAATTATTCAGCTAATTGGCAAACAGGTAGAAAAATTTCTATATTTATTTCTGTTTCAATATGAACCAAGAGAATATTTAAAAGTCTGGATATTTTCAGGGAAATGCTTAGATTACATAAAATTGAATGATTTCAAATGGTTCTATTACATAGAAATGATACTGATATTCTATCTTTGGAAAGGATACACCAATGTAATGTTAAAGTCATTTTTAATTGCTACAAAGACAGAAAACATAAACACATTTAATTTCTACACTGCAGTTAATTGTTTAATGGGGATAAAATGGTTCTTCTTATCAACAGCCACTTCCTCTTCAATACCAGAACTCCAAAGACCATTGCTGAATTTTCAGAGTTGTTTCCTGTTCTACATTTGCTTATGTTCAAAGATGGAACAGTCCCTCTCTCACTATTTTAAATCTCTGCTCTGCCACTCATTGACATGGTGACCTTGGATAAATAACTTATTTTAATTTTTCTTGGTATTCCATTCCTGACTCTCCAGACTTTCTCCACCATGCCATAGCATTCTTTGCACCCTGAAAATTTAATCTGTCCTCGCAACTCAGCTGTTTGACTGGCTGGTTCCTCCCAGGGCCTCAATTTTAAAGGAAAATGACCAGGACATACATGTCTTTATTCCTCTTCAGGTACCATTCTTAACTCTCCAGTCTTTCTCCATGGTATTGCCACAGAGGTATGTTCCCGCTTTCCATCTCCTCCCCTAGCTTTTCAACTTCCTTTTATGTATTGTCTTGCCTCATTAGAATGTAAGATCCTTGGGGCACCTAGGTGACACAGTGGATACAGCAATGGCCCTGGAGTCAGGAGGACCTGAGTTCAAATCCTGCCTCAGACACATAATACTCACTAGCTATGTGACTCTGGGTAAGTCACAACCCCAATTGCCTCACCAAAAAAAAAAAAAAATGTAAAATCTTTGAGGCAGGGACACTCTTTATTTATATTTGTATTCCCAGCATTTAGCACAGTAGTATACATAGAAAGCTGTTAATGAATGCTTGTTGATGTGACTTAATTATTTCATAATATAAATTATTCAGTGTCTATTTTTTTTTAATTTTCATTTTTAGTTCTGACAGGGAAAGAAGCTACAGTTACAACCAATATTTTTGTCCTACTCACAGGTCCTGATGCTGACCAAAGTTCCCTTTGCTTAGATGAATCTTAACTACAATGAAATAAGACACAGATCATTAGATTTCATGGATGGATAATATGGAAAGTAACATGAAGTAAAACTGGTAATATATATGTGTATATGTATATGTACATATGCATATATATATATATCATTATGTTAAATCTGACCCAGATATATATGTATTTTTTCTCTTCTAAAATGCCAGTTATGTTGTGACATCATGTGGGATACCTTCTGTATTGACTACTTGACAAAGGCAATTGTTACAAGTATGGAAGAAACTCGACATCATTTAATGACTTGTCCTATACTGTCAGCTGGCCATGAAAAATCTCTTTTCAGTATCTTAAGATGCTACATTTCTGTTAAGCTGATACCATGCTTATTTCAGCTTGGGGGGATTTCAGGTGTATTTGCTGCTTCATGAATTATTTTGCACAGGAAGAGGTCACAGAAGTGGTCAAGGTATTTAACATAGTATTTTAATTAATATTAATAAACATATAATGTATAATAGATAATTTATATACCATATAAATTTATATACCATATAAATTATCTATTATAGATTATCTATTTGTATTATGGTATATATTATATATCATATAATAAATATGACCATAAATACAAATATAATTTATTGTATTTATAGATAATATTATTGTGTATAATATATTAATATGAATATAAAATATAATAATTTATATGTAACTATATAATATAATAAAAATAAGTGAAATTTAACATAATCATGTTGTTATATGATATTATACAACAGCGATTATTGTATTAGTTGTTCCCCGATTCATCCTGTGCTCTCCTTGGTAATGGAGACATTTGTATGCAGTGATGAGAGCACGTAAGTGACAGCGTCCAAATTTTTTCTCTGCCAGTTATTGCCAATGTGATCATAGTAAAGTCACTTCAAATATCTGGGTCTCTGCCTCTTCATCTGTAAAATAAGAGGGATAGGATAGAAATCGTCTTAAGTCTCTCCCAACTCTAGATCTATGATCCTATGAGGAAGTAAAACTAACAGAGCATTTTAAAAATTATAAAACAGAATCATAGAATCCCAAAGTAGGAAGGGACTTCAGTAGCCATCTAGTACAACCCATAACAAAGAGAATTCCCCCTACAACATAGCTGAAGGTATCCAGTGAGGTACAAGCAACTATCTCCCAAGGGAGCCCATTCAATTCTTGGATACTAGTGGTCAAGAAGTTTTCCCTTACAACTTTAAATTTGCCTCTGTAATGATTTCACTAATTGTTCCTTATTCTGTCCTCCAGGGTCAAGCAGAATTAGCCTAATCACTCTTCACGTTAGCCTTTCAAATACTCAGACACAGCTATCATGTCTCTCTGTTCTCACCCTCTACTCCCAGTCCCCAAAGTCCTGTCTTCTCTCCAGACTAAACACCTTAATTCTTCTCAATAGCATGTTCTTAAAAGCCCTCACCATCCTAAAAATTACTTTTTAATGATAGCAAAACATCTATATCCAATAATAATAAAGAGAAGTGATAAGTTCCATAGCAGGACATGTTTATTTTGGTGCCAATCATCACTGATGTCCTGATATCTTTTCTTAGGGCAGAAGCTGGCAGTATTTTAAGGGAAAAACATTTTTTTTTTCTGAAGGAAGGACTAATATTCTTAGAATAAAATTTTTGAGGAGCTATAGTATATTTTATATAAGCATATGTATATGTGTTCATAATAATATTAATTCTTACAAAATTCTTTATTTCTTCACTGAGATCTTCTTTTCCAAAACCTTCCATTTATTCTGTTTCCAGTTACTTAATGCCATTCAAGTAGAATGCACTAAATACTTAACATCTTTTTTCTTTCTCTTTCTTTCTTCCTTCCTGTCTTTTTCTTCCTTCCTTCCTTTTTTCCCCTGAAACTATACTTCCCTGTTCCTCTTAGCCCTCCTATCTCCCCATGTGAAAAAAGAAAAAGAAAGTCCTTATAACAAATATGCATACTCAAAGAAGATAAATCCCCATTGTTGTTATGTCTGAAAATACGTTTTATTCTGCAGGAGATTCCAGTTTATATAGCTCCTATGCAGCAAGAAGATTTAAAATCAGGGCAGATTTATATGCAAGCTAGAACTAGTACATCTTGTTTTCAATTTCAAATCTCCTTTAGCAGATTGGAAAGAAGAGCAATATAAAATCCTTGGTTTATATGAAAAAAGGGAGAGCTGGCACTAAAACTCACACAAGCCAAGGGTAAGGGTCTATTCCCAGTCAGAGTCACGTTCATGATGTGGGAGCAGAATTCTTGGGACTGAAGTGAATGCTTGGATAAGAAAGAGAGAAATGATACAAACAAGTTTCTGGATTATTGAATCCTTTTGAAAACTGATTTGGAGCTTTGTTCTCAGGAGAATATTGGGCTTAGGGCCCTCGTAGCTATCATTTTGGTCGCATTTATGTTACTTATATCAAACCTGTGGTTCATAATTAAGATGAAAAGATTTACTTTTCCTGGCATTTTCATCCTTTCTCTTGCTGTTATAATGGAGGAAAATAAAGGTAAGTTGTCATTCAGTAATGCATCAGGAGTATCCTGGAAAGCTTTTAACTTTGGGGGAGTCTCTTATTCAGAAGATAAGTCAGGGAAAAAATTATGCTAAGATGAAGACTGGTCTATTCTTTTTTAGGACCCTGATCCATCCCAGTGGTAAAGAACTCTGTGCAAAAAGTATCTGAGAGCTGAAGCAAAAGTTCAACCTTAAAACTGGCCCATGAGCAGAATTTTCCAGGCAAAGCTGGACACCATCTCACTTACAACCCAATTCTCTGTTTATCTCACCCTTTCCCATTAAGTTCTTCTCAATCACTGGGCTGTTTTTATTTGTAAGTAGAGACTACCCAGATTTTCTTTTTTCATTACATTCTACCTCTAAATCCTGTCATATGCACCTCTTTATTCTAGGGGGATCTGGTTCCAATCCACTAAAATTTAATTTCTTGCATTTACACATTTCGATTTTTTGCAGGAAATCTTACTGCTTCCTGGCAGAAATGAATCCTCCCTGGGATAAGATAGCACGCGATAGGAAAGACTCTTATGTGAAGTTATGTTTTTTACCACAAAATCATAGCCTCTTTGAGGCAGAAGGGACCTCAGAGGTCATCTGTTCCAGTGGCAACATGAAATGTGAATCCTTTACCTTAGGACTAGAATGTACTGCTAAGTAGTCACTCAGCCTGGAGCTGATGGGGAACACACAAGCCGTCAGGGCAGCCTGATCTATTTGTGAAAGCCTCTGAGAGTTCTTCCTCATATTGAACTTCCTCATGTAACTTTCACTCATTAATTTGTTGAAATTATATCTTGTTCTACCCCCCCTTACCAAGTAAATTTTAATAGAAAATAAGATTATAAAGGGGAACTTGGAAGTTGCATACAAACCATCCCAAAGATTAAAGGAACATGCTTTCCAAATTGTATCATACATTAACTAAAATCCGCATCCTAGTAATATACATGGAATCAGGAGAAACCACGTAGGAGTTGCTTATCAAAGTTCTAGTCCTGAGATAGGTAAATTTCAAACAAAATCCAAACCTCCACAGCTCCAGATCAAAAAGGTGCTGATAACTTGGAGATGTAACTTTGTAGTTTTACCAACTACTTTGTGATGATTTGAATATCTTAATGAACTAATCCCAACGTGGTACAAATAGGAGCTGGTCTGTTCCCCCACCAAAAAAAAAAAAACTCTATAAAAATGAAACTCTTGCCCCGTGAATACTCATCCATCTTCATTGGGTCCATGCTGCCAAGTGCTGTGTAGTGCTCCCAACTCTAAGCCATGGTTATGTCAATGATATTCTCTGTCTCTCCTCTTCTCCATGCCCTTCCCTATACTGCCTGCTTTCTTTCACCATCCCATACCCTGTCCCCATATCCCAATTGCCTCTGTAACTTTTTCACTGCTGTCTCTGTGCCTTATTAAAGTGCTATTACCATCCTGTTTCCTGCTATCAACTGTGGTCTTTCCTGGTGATTACCCAAAGAACCAAGTGGGCCTGCCCCCATTTCATAATATCATGATTTTATAAATTAATTATTACTTCAATTAGTCTGCTCTCTCAGGCCAAAAAGAACAAGTCTTAGTGCTTCACATACTTGGAGACAGTTATCATATTCCTCCCTAAGTGTTCTCATCTCCCAGCTAAACATCCATCCTTAGATCATTTAACTGGTCTTCGTAGATTACGGTTTCAAGTCCTCTCGCGTCTTTGTTGTCCTCACACCGGTTCATTGATAACATTCCCTAACATATGTTGCCAGTAACTGAGCACATTACTTTAGATGTGATCTGACAAGACTAGAATACAATAGAATCCACATTTCCCCATTTTTCTAAATACAAATATCATGTATTATGGTATACTTACATTTAATTGAATCAATATTTTATGTTAAACATAGAACCAGCAATAGAAATTATCAGTGCATGTGTTAAAGTATACAGACATACATACAGGACATTTAAACATATGCATGCACACACATATTTCAGAAGATTTCTACATGGATTATTTCACCACAAAATAAATTATCTTTTTTTTTTACCACAATATAATGACATTTACTTTTTTTTTATTTACACTTGTGGGGTGAGTTTCTGAATGTTTACAGAATGTCTTTTGTGTACATAGTTTAGTATAGAATTTGCCAAAAAATAGGAACCAGGATGTCTTGAAGGAAATTTGCTCAAATATTTCCCTTCTATTAAGAATTACATATATTGATTCCATACTTTGGATCTCTCAAGAATTTTCTGGGACTTTTTTTCTTTTATCTTCCTAATGGCAGCCTTTTCATAGAATCAAAGTATTTGAGAGTTAGAAGGGACCTTAGAGATAATCTAGCTCTATGAGTTTGGCATAGGGGAAACAGCATTGAACTTTGGCCTAGAGTTTAGGCATGACAGCGGTTCAAATTCAAGTGCTGGCACTTATCAACATCAATACCCTAAGAAAGCAATTCAGTAACACTTAATTAAACACTCACCATATGCAAATCATTGCATTAGAGAAATTCTGTTCTCGTAGATGCTACCTCTAAAGAAATCCTCCAGTTTACTGACGTCTTTCTAGTAAAAGTAGCCTAAGCAAAACTAACCCTGTATTTGATTAGTAGTAAAACAAAAAGGAAACCAGAGACGGATAGGAAAACTGCAAAATTAACTACCTTTAATTAAGAGACAAATTTAGAAAGAAAACTCTAGTTCTAATAGACATAGACTGGCCAACATCTCCTAGAATATTTGACAATTAGGTCTCATGGGATGGAGATGGGAATGTCAGAAGATTGCAAGTTCTACTTTTTAGGATGCTAATATTATGCTCTGAGAAGGTATTCCCTTCTGTGGAAAATGACAGACATTTCCCTGGATCATAGCCTAACCTTGCCTTGTTACTCCTTTGGATTCTTTGTCCCAACCTGGTTCATTAGTTGTTTATGTTTCAAACCAATCTCTTGTACTGTGCAAGTCTCAGAGAGACATTAAGATCCACCTATATGTAGTTTTCATATTACTCATGAAGTCATAATCATAGATGAAGTGGAACTCAAATGAAGAGATATGAGAAGACATCCCCAACCTATCACTTCATGGAGGCAGGGTGGAAGTGGGGGAAAGGTGTGCATATTTTGAATTTTCTCAATGCATGTATCAGTTGTGCTTCTTTTTTCCACTCTAAAACCATATTATTCGTCATGTGGGATGGTGCTTGGAGAGGGGCAAAGGGAGAATTACATGAGATGCCATTGTAATGTAAGAACAAAAAATATCAATGAGAACTTAAAAAAAGAATTAAATGAGAATTTGGGATATACATATATTCCTACAAGAGTTCCCATAGGGATTTTTAGATGGCTTTGCTGAAACTCCATAATGTAGATCTCTAGTGAATGAGAGAGAGAGAGGTGCTGAATGCCTTTTTTAAGTTAATCTTTGTCTAGATAAGCTTGAAATATTGCTACTATTAATACAATTTAATAAATTGTTCCCATCTCCCAACATTCTGATCCAACATACACGTTTCATTATTGAATAGTATTTTCAAATAATAGATATTTTTCAATCTATAGATCCACTGTTAGAGTTCCTGGGACTTGATCTCTAGCCAAATTCATGCCTCAGACATTAGTTCTTATGTTCCATCTGAGTGAATTCGGTTTTTCTAACTGAATGCAATGTTTTTAATCACTACGTGTCTACACACGATTATTGTCCATGCTAAAAAACATTACCACATTACTGGTATTATTTTGTTAGCAACTCTGCTGACTAGTTTGCTATGCCAGTCTCTCCTTTAGATCTTTTCCCCCTACTTAGAAAAAAGAAAGAAAGAAAGAAAGAAAGAAAGAAAGAAAGAAAGAAAGAAAGAAAGAAAGAAAGAAAGAAAGAAAGAAAGAAAGAAAGAAAGAA
>NW_020954590.1:15127728-15133093 GCF_900497805.2 Vombatus ursinus | reverse complement strand
GAAAGAAAGAAAGAAAGAAAGAAAGAAAGAAAGAAAGAAAGAAAGAAGGGAAGGAAGGAAGGAAGAAAGAAAAAAGGAAGGAAGGAAAAAAGGAAAGAAGGAAAAAAGGAAAGAAGGAAGGAGAAGTAGCAGAAGTGACTCACCTCAATGCTCCTTCCCCCAGCCCAACCTCTACTCTTACTATTAAAGCAAAATCAATTTCACCTATGTCAATGCTCATCTAATTGAAATGTAATTTGAGAACCCTTTGTGTGGGTAAAATAGTAATAAAGTGATCTTAGTGATTCACTGGGAATTTGAAAGTACTTAACTAATTATCTGTTTATGTATTGGTTGAATAATCAGATAATTGAAGGTGGTACAGTGTGGTGAAAAAAAAAAAGACAAGAAATAAGATTACTGGGACCTTGGGTTCTCATTCTTACTCTGTTACTTACTAGTTGTACAACTTGATAAAAGCTATTAAAATTTTTTGGCCTTCAGTTCCCTCGTTTTCCTATACTACAAGGCAGTTGTGATTATCAAATAAGATTAGAAGTAAATATTTTCAAAACTATGAAAGTGATTAACAATTTTAAATGTTTTGTTATTATAACTATAACTAATAAATATTGAAGCATAAAAGAAGAGATGAGTAAGCATATATGACCAGCAAAAATAGCAGCTGAGAGGAATAGGGACTAAATGGTTGTGTAGAAAGAATTTGATGCTGACTATTTCTCTCGTGGGGAATTCACTCAATCAATAAGCATTTGTTAAGTACCTACTATGTGCTATGCTATATGCTACTATGTTCCTGTTATGTGGATTTATAGATTAAAAAGTGTCTCTTATTTGAAAACACTATTCATTGTGATATCAGGGGTGGCGAACCTGAGGCTTTGAGGCCATATGTGGCCCTGTAGGTCCTCAAGTGCGGCCCTTTGACCAAATCCAAACTTCACAGAACAAAATAAGTATTCAGTCAAGAGGCTGCACTTGAGGACCTAGGCCACAGGTTCCCCACTCCTGTGCTAGATGCTGGAGATTCACAGACAAAAAATTCAGAAGACCCTTTCAACAAGACATAAGACATAAGCTCCAGTGAGCTTATGACAACCTCTGATGCACGGCAAATATCTCTGGTATCTCGCTTCAATACTTATAGCACTCAGAATTTAGTTGGTGTGAGTAGTGCTTCACCCACCCAAAGACAATCCCTCTACATTAGGCCTGCACAACTTACGGCCTGCCAAAGGGTTTTAGGAGGCCCACGAAAATGTAGAGCAAGGCTTTCAGGTGGCCCACAAAAAATGCAGAGGAAAATATCCTCTACGCAGGTCACCCAAAATCCTTCAACATGGATGCAGGCCACAGGTTGTGCAGGCCTGCTCTACAACTTGGTAGATCAAAGCACTTTAGATTAAGTGGTGGAATTTAGAAATCAGTTAGTCCAACTAAGTTCTTCTGGGTGGCAGCTAGTTGGCACAAGGGGATAGAGTGCTATACCTGGGGACCAGAAGACCCAAGTTCAAATATAGCCTTCAACACATAGTAATTATTTGATCCCGAGCAAAAGGAGGAAGAAGTGAATTAATGAACATTTATATAGAACCTACTGTGTGCTAAGCACTGTATTAAGTGCTTTTTACCAACATTATCTCATTAGATCCTTTCAGATAGTAGCTATCATTATTATATCATTATATCATTTTATAGTTGAGGAACTTTAGGGAAACAGAGATTAAGTGACTTGCCCAGGGTCATACAGCTAGTGAGTATTCAAGGCCAGATTTGAACTCAGATCTTCCTGACTCCAGGGCTAGTGTTCTATCCACTGTGCCACCAGATCTCTTAAGGGCAAGTCATGTAACCTTCTTAGTTTCCTCTTCTGTAAAATGAGGATGATAGAACCTATCTCCTGTGGTTGCTGTCTGAAAAATACTTTCATATATGTGTGTGTATATATATTATATATATATATATACATATATATGCACACACATACATGCATGCATACACCGCACATATATATATATATTCATACACATATATATCTTTTTAAGTTTTTAAAGGTATATATATAGATATAGATATATACATATATCCATATCTATATATATATCTTTGAAAACATAAAAAGCTATATAAATACTAGTTATTGTATTACTCCTATTACTCCTCCTCCTCCTTCTCCTACTACTACTGTCAGTATCGTATCTCTATCTTTTTACAAATTAGGGAACTGAAGCCCAGGGAGATTAAATGACTTGCTCAGATTTATTTAGATGGTAAATAGCAAGGCTGAGATTTGAACTCATATTCTTTGCCTTGAAATCCAGTGTTCTTTTTATTCTATGATGACAGATTGTTGCTTTGGGTTTTTTTTGGGGGGGGGGCAGTTGTGGCCAATCTAGTGATGAGCCTCTGAATTTATTTAAGCTTGTTCTCTGACAAGATGCAAGCACATTAGCCCCAATATATACTCAAAGCCTTTCCAGTTTGATAGAACCTGCAGGAATTAGTTTTTCACTAGCATAGCCTTTCAAAAGTTTCAGTCATCATAAGCTATGATGAGTCATTAAAGTAGGATTTTAAGGAAGGATCCTAATATTTGGGGTGGGAGGATCAATGCAGTTCTCTTTCTTAAGGGCAACCTCCTGAATTGGGTAAAATCCAATTCATTGCTTTTTCAAAAATTATACATCTAGATCTGGAAGAGACTTTAGATCTTTAGATGTCATTTAATATTACCACCACAACTCCTTATTCCACAGATAATGACATTGAAAGTATGAAAGAGGGGTGACTTGAAGGGACTTGATCAAGGTCACATAGATTTGAAGTGGTAGAATTGAGATTTAAATTCAGGTCTTGTAAATGAAAAATTAATACTCTTTAACTAATGATAGGTGGCACAGTGGATAGAGAGCTGGACCTGGAGTCAGAAAGACCAGAGTTCAAACTCATCCACAAATACTTATTGGCTGTGTGACCTGAGAAAATCACACAACCCCTATTTACCTCAGTTTCATCATCTGTAAAATGAGCTGGAGAAGAAAATGACAAACCATGCCAGTATCTTTGCCAAGAAAACCCCAAATGAAGTCACAAAGAGTCAGACATGACTGAATAAAAAATAATAACTAATGATAGCATTTGGATACTAAAGGGAATTGATAATTTTTAAAGATACTGATTCAAGTGTACTTCAAGGGAGGATATTGGACCAATAATATCAATTTCCACTTATCAGTGAGGTCACAGATCCATTAACCTATCAAATTATGGAAGCAATTAAGTATATAGTTTTAGAAAGCTACCTAAGGAAGAAGTGAGGGTTTTATTTTATTTCACTTTGTTTCTAGTTTAGGTATATAATTAACTTGATTTGCTATTGGTAATTTAAGACTTGGGGACTTGAAGTTAAGATATCCATGTGAATGGTCCTATAGGTGATTAACTCTCCCACATGCACAAGCCAATATTTGCAAAAGACACTAGATTGAATAATAATCCAAAAATCCAAAAAGAAACAACAGTAAGGACCTTTATATAGTTGGGCAATAATTTTTTTAAATGCATACTACATGTCAGATTCTGTGTGAATTGCTAGGGATACAAAGAAACATAAAGGTCCCTACTTTCAAGGAGTTCAGTCTAATGGAGAAGACAATATGCAAATAACTGTATAAAAAAAGCTATTGGTGTCATTTAGTAATTCAGTAATGTTCCACTCTTTGTGACCCCATGGACCATAGCATGCCAGGCCCTTCTATTCTCAACTCCCTCTCAAAGTCTGTGCAAGTTCATGTTCATTGTTTCCACGAGGCTATCTATCCATCTCATCCTCTGCTGTCCTCTTTTCATTTTGCCTTCAATCTTTCCCAACATCAGGGTCTTTTCCAATAAGTTCTGTCTTCTCATTAAGTAGCCAAAGTATTTAAGCTTCAGCTTCAGTATTTGACCTTCCATTGAAAATCCAGAATTAATTTCTTTAAGCATTGACTGATTTGATCTCCTTGCTGTCCAAGGAACTCTAAAAACTCTTCTCCAGTACCACAGTTCAAAAATGTTGATTCTATGGCACTCAACTCTTCTTAGTTGACTCTGAGAGTCAACTGTAGTCTAACTTTTAGAGCCATACATTGCTACTGGAAAAACCATAGCTTTGACTACGTGGATCTTTGTCAGCAAGATGGTGTCTACTTTTTAGCATGCTGTCCAGATTTACCATAGCTTTCCTTTCAAGGAACAAGCATTTTTTTTTTAAATTTCATGGCTGCAGTCATCAACTACAGTGATCTCTGAGTCCAAGAATGTAAAATCTGACACTGCTTCCATTTCTTCTCTATTTGCCAGGAAGTGGTGGGACAAATTGCCAAGATCTTACATACAGGATAAATTTGAAATTTTCATCACAGGGAAGGAAATAGAACTAAGGGGGATTGGGGAACAAATCCTGTAGAAGTAGGATTTTAGTAGAAGTGGGAAGCCAGGATGTGGAGATGAGGTAGGAGAGTATTACAGCATGGAGAATAGCTGTTGAAAATGTCCAGTCAAGTGATGGAGTGTCTTATTTTTGTGAAAGGAATAGCAATGAGTCCAGCATCATAGGGTACATGAAGGGGTATAAGATGTAAAGAAGACTGAAAATATGGAGACAGAGCTAGTTTTCAAAGGGTATTCCATGCCAAATAGAAGATTTTATGTTTGATCCTGGAAAAGAGGGGACCACTGGAGCTTATTTAGTAGAAGTGTGATATGGCCAGACCTGTGCTTTTGGAAGATTGCTTTGGCAGCTGACTGGGGTATGGACTTGGAATGAGGAGAGACTTGTGGCAGAAAGACCAAACTTCCTTGTGTGACAATAGTTCAAGCATGAGGTAATAAGAGCCAGCACCAGAATGTTAAAGAGGGAAGAGGGCAAATATGTGAGATATGTTACAAAGGTGAAAGTAATGGGCTTTGGAAACAGATTGGATATGGGTGGGTAAGAGTAAGGAGTTAAACATGGTGACTAGATTGAGAGTCTGGGTAACTGGGAGGATTATGATGCCTTTTATAATTGTCAAAAAATTAGGAAGTGAGGAGTGTCTTGGGGAAAAGATAATGAGTTCATTTGTAGATATGTTAATTTTAAGATGTCTGCAAAATATCCAGTTTCATATGTCTAGTAGACAACTGGAGATGCAAATCTGGAGGTCAGCAAAGTAGTTTGGATGTATAAGTATATTTGAGAATTATCAGCATAAAGATAATAATTTAATCCATGTTAGCTGATGATATCACCAAAGTAGTAGTAGTAACAGTAGTAGTAGTAGTAGTAGTAGCAGTAATAGTAGTAGTAGTAGTAGTAGTAGTAGTAGTAGTAGTAGTAGTAGTA
>NW_020954590.1:15001245-15127718 GCF_900497805.2 Vombatus ursinus | reverse complement strand
TAGTAGTAGTAGTAGTAGTAGTAGTAGTAGTAGTAGTAGTAGTAGTAGTAGTAGTCGTCATATAGAGAGGGAAAAAAAAAGAGGGCTTAGCACAGATCCCTGTGGGATACTCATAATTAGCAGGTATGACCTGAGTGAAGTCAGCAAAGAAGACTGAGAAGGAATAGTATATCTAGGAAGAGAAAGGTAGGAAGAGGAATCAGGCAAGATTACCATCTCAAAAACCTAGAAAGAAGAGAATATCAAGTAGAAGTGGGTGATTGACATATCAAAGGTTGGAGAGATGAGGAGAACGATGAGGACTGAGAAAAGATCATTAGAAGTGGCAAATAAAATTTGTTAATAACTTTGAAGATATCGGTTTCTGTTGAATTATGAAATTGGAAGTCAAACAGTAGATTTAACAAAGTGGGAGGAAAAGAAATGGAGACGCTCTTATAGGTGGCCTTTTCAAGGGGTTTAGCCACAAAAAGGCGGAGAGATATGGTATGATAATACAGGTAGTAAGTGTTGAGATTGGATTTGAATTCAGGTCTTTTTTTACTCTAAGTTCAGTCTTTGCTCCAATACACCACTAAGCTGCCACTAAGTAATAAAATACTTACATTCTAAATATGACAAAAGGAGACAAATGTCCTTTCAAAACCCTCATGTATTCAAGACATAGAACATGTTAAATAAGATGAATAGAAGGCCTGCTGCTGATGTGTTCTATTTTGATCATCATAAGAAAGGATAGGAAAGTGAGGGAAAACAGAGAGAGAGCAAGAGACACAGAGAGGGAGGGAGGCAGAGAGAGAGAGAGAGAGAGAGAGAGAGAGAGAGAGAGAGAGAGAAAGGGCAATAACAAGTAACCAGAGTATCAGTGGAAGACAGGAGTGGCTATGGACAGGAAGCATATCGTTTCAATTATAAATCACTAGTGTTAGTTACATTCTTTCTTTTTTGTCATCTGCTACATTGTAAAGTGGGCAGCTAGGTTGCACAGTGGATAGAGTACTGGGTCTGGAGTCTGCATCACTCCTCTTCCTGAGTTCAAATCTGACCTTGGACACTTACTAGATGTGTGACCCTGGACAAGTCACTTAACCTTGTTTGCCTCAATTTTCTCATCTGTAAAATGAGCTGGAGAAGGCAATAGCAAACTACTCTAGTATCTCTGCCAACAAAACCCCAAATGGGATCACGAAGAGTCAGACATGATTGAAAACTTAACAAAAACTTTGTAAAGGGAGGGTGGTTTTCAAGGGAAGGGGAAAAAAGAGGATATGATGGAGGAAAATATAAAATTTATAATAGCCATGAAATGAAAGGGATGAACTCTCCTTTCTAATATTCCTTCTACCCACAATAAAAGAAGAGAAAAGCAGAATGAATTAGGAAGCAAAATTTAATGTTATATTGTTCATATGAAATGCATTTGAAACATAAATATTCACACAAATTTAGAATGAGAGACTGGAGAATAATATGCTTTAAGTGAACTTAAAAAAAGTGTGGATGTAATCATGATCTCAAACAAGGCAACAGTAAAAATAGATGTATTTAAAAGATAGATGAGAAAACTGCATTATACTTAAAGTCACAATGGTCAATAAAATAGAATCAGTACTATGCGTATGCGTATATATATATTTTTCAAGTGACAAAAATCTAAGCACTTAAATGAAAAAGTTAATAAATTACAGAGAGAAATTGACAACAAAACAATTAAAACTGGGGACCTCAATGTACACATATCAGAACTGGACAGATCTAACAAAAAGCCATCAAGAAAGAGCTGTTAAGCAATTTTATAAAATGTCAGGAATATTACATATGATAGATTCTCTGATAATTACTGAAAGACTAGGATTGGTTAGATTCATACTCTGAATGCAATTTGTTTGATATCAGGAAAATCAGAAACAGAACAGATCGTATTAACAACAAAAATTGATACCAAAATTGCATCAATATATTCATATTTTTCACAAAATACAACACTATTTCTATTAAGTACTTAATAGGAATAATTGGATGTTAGCTCCTCAATATGATAAATTATATTTCTCTAAAATTGAGAGCCAGCATTATATGCAAAGGAGAAATACCAGAGGCCTTTGTAGCAGGATCAGGAACAAAGCAAGGATGCCTGTTATCACTGTTATTATTTCATATAGTGCTAGAAATGCCAGGTTCAATAATTAAATTTAAAAATCAAGCAAATAAGCATAGACAAAGAGGGAACAGAATTGTTTTTTTTAACCAAAAAAAAAATGATGATCTACTTAGAGAACCATAGGCTCATATTTTCCAATACAGATTTCTAAGTGACCTTAGAGTTCATCTAATCTATCTTACTCATTTTTTCAGATGAGGAAACAGTGGAATAAAGAGGTTAAGTGACTTGTAGACAATCATGCCAGTAGTTAGTGGCAAAGCTAGGATTCAAATCCAGTTCTTGGGACTCCAAGACAAACACTCTATCCACTATATCACAAATCAAACCACAACAATAAGTTGAAATGATTAAAAACTTTAGCAAACTACCAGGATGTAAAATATTTCTTAAAAATCATTATCCTTCCTGAAGCTCACCAGCAGGTCTCCACAGAGTTAGGGAAAGAAAGTATGTTACAAAGAAACATAGAATGTATAATGTATTTTAGAATCTACCTAATAAGATATAAACAATAATTTTATTTATCCAATTACAAATAACTCTCTAAAGAAATGAAGCCAGACCTAAACATTTGAGAAATATTAATTATTCATGGTTGGATATTGTAAATATAATGCAAATAAAAATGCTACCTAAACTAATGCCCTTATTCAGCACCATGACAACCAAGCTACCAAAGCATTATTTTATAGAGCTAGGAAAAAAGCAACAATTCACTTGAAGGAACAAATGACAAGGATCTCAAAGGGGGAAAAAATGAAAAAAATAGTGTGAAGGAAGTGGTTCTAGTGGTACTAGATGTCAAGATATAATGAATTGTAATAATCCTCAAAACTATTCAGTACTGGTTAAAAAAAAATAGAAAAAAAAGTTTAGTGAAGAAGGTTTAGAATACAAGATACAAAAGCAAATGAACAAAGTAGCATAGCATTTCGACTACTAGAGTGATCGACTCACTTTTCAACAAAAAAAACTGCTAAAAAATTAGAAAGCAGTCTGACAGAAATTAGTTTTAGGTCAGCATCTCACAACATAGGTCTCAATAAGTTCCAAATGGACATACAATTTAGTTTGTTGGGGTTTTTTTTTGAGGCAGTTGGGGTTAAGTGACTTGCCCAGGGTCACACAGCTAGTAAATGTCAAGTATCTGAGGTTGGATTTGAACTCAGGTCCTCCTTACTCCAAGGCCAGAGCTCTATCTGCTGCACTACCTAGTTTCCCCTTATGATTTAGTTTTATAAGATCATATCATAAGTAGTTAAAGGGACAGAAACAATAACCTTTTACAGGAATGAGTGAGGTAGGGATAATGAACAAATGAAGGACAGAGATGATCATGAGATCAAATGGACAATTTTGATTACATGAAATTGAATAGCAAAATCAATAGTTAAAATTAGAAAGGAAACAGCTAACTAGGAAAAAAAAAACCTTTGTAACAATCTCATACTGCAAGGTCTCATATCCAAAATACACTGGGAATTGATTCAAATATATTAGAACATGAGTGATTCCTCAATAGATAAGTGTTTAGAAGATTATAAACAGGAAATTCAGTCTCAAATGAAGATAAGCAAGTTATCAATAATAATAAAAATTCCAAATTGTTAATAAGAAAAATTTAAATGAAAATAAGTCTAAGGTTCTACCTTACATATATAGCGGATTGGTAAAAACAACCAAAAATAGCAAATGCAATTATTATAAAATCTATAGAGGTACTAATACTTTGTTAGTTGAATTGGTTTCAATGGTTCTGGCAAGTAAATTAGAACTATACCCAAAAGGTCACTAAATTACACACATACTTCAACAAAATGATACCATTACTGGCCATGTACATCAAAGAGATGAAAAAAAGAAGTATCTCTGTGAATAAAAAATGTTAATTACAGCAGATTTTGTTGTATCAAATGAGTATTAAATAATTAGTCTATCATTGGCAAATGGCTGACCAAATTATAGCAAGTGAATGTAATGGAATATTATTGACCTTTAAAGAAATGAAGGAAAGGACAGAAGAAAGCTGAGAAGACATTTACCTCAGTACAGGCTGAAGTGAACAGAACCAGGAGAATAATTCAAACAATGCATTTGCAATATCATTGCAAAGAAGAGCAACTTTGAAAGACTGAGAACCATCAAAAAAGCAAATACCAATAATGATTCCAGAGGACCAGAGACACAATGTGCTTACCTCCTCCTGACAGAGAGTTGACAAACTATAAATGAAAAATTGGACATATGTTTTCACACATAACCACTGCATAGATTTATTTGGCTTGACTATGAAGAAAGATTAAAACAATTGGGGCAGAGTAGAACCTTGGAGAGGAGAAGAGCCTGAGGAAGCCAGGGTAGGCTAGTGAATGCCAGCAAAAGAAAGAAAAGAGCATCAGTGAAGCAAGAATACGTGGAAGGGAACAGAAGGAGGCTCAGAGGGAGATAGACAAGCAATACATCTTTGAAACTAATTTGTTGAATATATTGCATACTTTAAAAAAGGAAATAAGCTGACTATAATGGAAATTCATGGTTTCATTTACAATGCTCTTTTTCTGTTTGTTTTTTAATGTGTAAATGTTTGTGTTGGTGTGTGTCAAATTCAGACTGACAGAAGAAGAAATAAAGATATAAATAAACTCTAGGGCTTAGCAAGAATTTGAAAAACAACTGAAAACTTTAGATTACATGACATGATAGAGTTCACAGTTCTAGGAAGATATAGGAAGATCTGGTTTTAGTCCCAGTTTTGCTACTATAATTATTACAAATATTAATAGAGTTGGGATGTCATAGTAGAATGGAAAGCTGACCTTAAAGCCATAAAGCTGAGATTCAAGTCCTGCCTTCAGCTCATGCTTATCCGAGTATATTGACCCTGAGTACTTAAGTCACTTAACACATAGAGGTTCCAGACTATTCTCTGAGGCTATTATTATTTGGAGAACAAGTGCTGATTCACATTGGTTGAGGGAGTTTCCTCACTGGGAGATCTGAATACCAATAAAATCACAACTCTGATCCCCCCCAAAAAAGGATAATTGATATTTACATGATACTTGACATGCATTATCACATTTGAACCTCCCAACAATCCTAATGTCTTACAAAAAAGGAAAGTGAGGTACCATGAAGTTACATGACTTGCCCATGGTGCCATAGGGATTTAGTATTAGAGGTGGGATTCAATCCTAAGTCTCTCCTCACACTAAGTCTTGAACTTTTTCCATTCTGTCTCTCTTCATTGTATGACTGTGGACAAGCCATTTCATTTCTTTTTTAAAGAAAATAGCAGGCTATCTAAATTAGCTCTATCATATATTCTAGCTCCAACCTGTGTTTCTCTAATGTTTTGGGTGAAATGATCATTTGGGCTTTCAGAGCTTAATAATTCTACTTAGAGCCTTCCTTTTAGCTATTAGAAAAATAGCAAAAATAACAAGGATTCTTTTTTTTTTCTTGCTGACACACAATGTTCACAGCATAACTGTATGTTTCATTTTCCCCCTAAAGCACAGCATTTCTAATGTACTGGTGAGTGGCACTCCAAACCACTTTGTGGTATGCTTGTATAATTTAACTAGTTATTCCTAATTTGCTTTAAAATGATACTTGTTTCCTGGGAATGGTTTCTACAATCACAGCCCCTGTTTCCACCACACTTTATTGTTCTTGTTGATAAACATCGTGGTAATTTGAGATTAGAACCTAATACTACAATGCCACACCCAGGACAGAATTTGGTACATATTCTTTGATATATTTTTGATAAACATTTAAGATTCCACCTTTAAATAAAATAGTAGTTAATCAAAATTGAAAATATGCCTTGCCTATCCAACAGAAAAATAATGACTTACTTGATTTCCTACTTTATATAAAAATCCAGAAAAATAATCCAGAGGAAGAGTGACTGCAGACCATCATCCTCATAGTCAGGTGTTTGAGCAATTGACAGGAGCTTGTACTTTTTTGGCTTACTTTTAGAGGTCAGAACTTGTACCAATAATCTGAAACTATAGGAAAGCAGATCTGCAATCTGAGAATGAAATGGGATGAGCAGATTGCACATAACAGATATTCACAGTTTTGTAGATAATCCCCTCTTTTCTATTCTACTTTACACATGGAAATACTAATTTTATTTATTTTTTGTTAAGCTCAGAATTTTTTTTAAAAGGCAAAGTCAAATGCTCTCTTAGGCAGTCAGTTCATTTTTAGTATTTGATCAGAAGCTGAATTAGTATATTAAATAAATCAACAAGCATTAATTAAGTACCTACTATGGGCCAGTTCCTATGCTAAGAATATAAAAAAAATTGAAAAAGTGAAGCATTTCCTCCTCTCAAGAAACTTACATTCTATCAGGTGAGACAAAATGTGTGTATGTATATGTATACATAAATATACACATACACACATAATACATACAATGTGACTTGGGGCAGCAGGGGATGGCCCTTGCAGGTAGGATGGTCAGGAAGGGTCTCATGAAGAAGTTGATGCTTGAGCTGAGTTCTGAAGAAACATAGGAATTCTGAGAGATGGAAGTGAGGAGGGAGATTATTCTAGGAATAAGGTAAAGACAGCGTAAAATCACGGACTTGGAAAATGGGGGGTAATGTATGAGGGCCAATAAGGCCAGTCTGACTGAATCACAGGGAGCATAAAATAGAGTAATGTGTTAACAAGGCTGAAAAGATAGGTTAGAATCAGGTTGTAAAGAGTTTTGTATGCCAAAGCATTTGCATCTTTGCCTAGGAGTAATAGGGTATCATTAGAGTTTATTGAGAAAGAAAATGGTATAGTTATACTTGAATTTTAGGGAAATCACTCAGGCAGCTCTCAAAGATGGACTGGAGTGAGGTAGCAAAACACAGGAATGCCAATAATGACAGAATTGCAATAGCCCAGGCAAAACAGGACAAGATCCTGGTCTACTTTAATGGCTATATGGGTAAAGAAAAGAAGATGGATTTGAGAAATATTGTAGAGGTAGCAATTGTGAGATTTGGCAACCGACTGCAAGTGTGGGGGTGATTGCCAGAAGTCAGGGGTTACAAATTTGGGGTGATGGAGTATGGTGGTGTTCCTGACAGATGTAGAGAAGTTCAAAAGAGGAATGGGTTTGGGAGAAAAGATAATGACTTCTCTTTCAGACATGTGAATTTCAAAGTATATATGGGATATCCAATTTGAAATTCAGTTGGTAACATAGGGTTAGAACTAAGGGTTAGATTTATAGATCTATGAATATCTATGTAGAGATGATCATGGAACTGGTAGAACCTATGAGGTTACCATGGGAGAAATTATATAGAGAAGATCATCAAATTGATGGAGCTTATGAGATTACCATGGGAGAAATTATAGAAATGAAATAAGAGGAAATAGGATAGAACCTTGGCACACAACCACAACTAGGAACCTGAGATTGATGATGATTCAGAAAAGGAGACTGAAAAGAAGTATTCAGATAGAAGTAGAACCAAGATAGAAAAAGTTTACAAAACCCTAGACAGGAGAGAGTAACCAGGTGGACAAGGTGACCAACCAATAGTGCCAAATGCTGCAAGAGAGGTCAAGAAGGAAAAAAAAAAAGATTTTTAAAAGCCTATCAAATTTGGCAATTAAGAGATTATTGGTAATTGCGGTGAAGTCAGATTGCAAGAGTTTGAAAAATAAGAAGAGAGGAAGTAGAGGCACTGCTTGTAGTCAGATTTCTCTAGGAATTTTTATAAGAAAGGAGGAAGAGATATAGGACAACAGCTAGTAGAGATGATGGGGTTTAGAATTGTTAACATTTTTTATGGAAGAGTGATGCTCACTCATGTTTAAGGAACCAGTAGATAAGGAGTAATCAAATATTGGGGAGGGAGAGAGAGAGGAAGATTGTGGGAGAAATCTGTAAGAGAGAACAAGGTATGTGAGTAGGAGTTAAAAAAAAAAAGGCAGATATTGGGAATAATCCAGGATGGGAATCTGGCAAGGTAGGAGCTGAAATAGGACAAGGGATCAACAGAATTTGCTGTCAGAGGATGGATTAAAGTTCAAACTAAGGTTTCAAGATTGGGGAGGAAGGAAAGTGAAGCAACAGCAGGGTAAAGCAAGTGCAGTGCCTGGAGAAGTAATAAACAGGGAGAGAATACAAGTCCTAGTGAGGGGAAGAAGTACATTTAGGAAGAATAAGACAGAGAAAGATGGAAAGATAAGAGGTGATGATTACATAAAGAATTTTTTGAGTCCTTTATCGTAGATGTAGAAGATCCATGGGTGACAGCAAGAGCAATGGTGTTACTGGCCCTCTATGTGACTCATGGGAATTTAGGAGATTAAGGAACTGGAAGGTTACAACAAATATGTTGAAGTCCCCTAATAAAAGGGCAGGAATTGGTGTGGGGAGGAAGTTTGTGAGGCAGCTAGTGATATCTTTGAGAAAGACAACAGAATGGAGTAGGAGTAGGTAGATCATTGGCACCAGTATGTTGTCTGGCTGATAAATTTGAATAGAATGAAGATCAAAGTAGGCTTTTTTGCCCAGTGATGGTGATTGATAGAGAATTTGGAAATAGCAATGGGAGGAAGGAGCAATAAGTATTCTCATTGCCCTTTTGGGACTATTTTGCATGTGATACAGAGCAGAGTGGGAGGATGACTCAGGATTCAGTGTCATGGGGGAGGTGAGAGATGGATTTAGGCAGGTCTCTGTGAATGCAAGAATATATAAGCGCAAGAGGAAGAGATTTACAATGAAAGGGGTTTGTTAATGGAACAAGAATTACAAAAAGCACAGTGGAAAAGATGGGAAGATATAGAGGAGGTCATTGGAAGGAAAGAGTTGACGTTAAGAGGAATGAGAAAATGGGAAGCAGGGAGAAGCATTAGGGAGGGGGCTGTTTACTCCTGAGTAGCAGAGGATTCGGTATTATTGAGTAAAAGAAGGTGGCATTATTCCTACTGTCATTGGTGAGTCTAAGCAGTGGTAATAGATAGGAGAAGCTGCAGTATTCAAAACAGGTGTTCTTCCATGCCTAGTAGACATCTGTGTCAGTGCTCCATTTGACAGAGATAGTATAGAGGATTGAAATGAATAAACATTTGGGTGAAATGATCTGTAAAGCTTGTTCTAATTTTAAGATGCAGAAATGATTTTTCACATGTGTTTCAACTACATTTAGGTTCATTAATTAAATATGATTAGTTGCCAATGAAATTTCTTCATAGTACTTCTTTGCAGGCCTGTCTTCTGTGATGAAATAATCCTCAAACAGGGTCTCTTTTCTTAGTTTCCAAAAAGAATCACAGATTTTCATAACTTTAAAGGACCTGGGAGGTTATATATTCCAAAAGGATTGTTTTTGATGACACTGGCCATAATGCCCACAGTGATCAGCTGTTTTAACCAAGATCACAAAATAAAGACAACTGATTCCTTTTTTCTTTTTTTTGCAATTGTACCTTCTCCCTCAGTAATTATTAATGACATTCCATAGTCATTATTTGAGAAGACAGCACATCTGGACGGGAAATGTTTTGTAGTATCACAGGGCTCCTAGCTTCTATGTTATCAGACACTATGTATCACAATATGTTTCAGGACACATTGTCTAGAAGAAAATAGATAGCTTTTGCCGGACAAAGGCATCCATCTTTAAGGGAATATTGAGCAATAATCAGGAAGGGGACAGTACGGCTTAGAATTAAAGAAAACAAAATACAGAAATTTTGCAAAAACAATAATTGGAATATATAAGTATTAAAAAGTGAATCAAAAAAGAGGGAAGAAGAAATAGAGGGAGAAAAAGAAGAGAAACATCTATAAAACATTAAAATGTGCAGAAAAAGAACAAAAGATAAGTAGGGCACATGAACAGGCAATTTTGTTACTATCTTGTTAAATGTAATACTGTTTTTGGTTGGGCCTGTAATTTCATTGGTATAGGAAATTCCCAGTCAGAAAATTCACTATAGCCTTTGTTATAATTTATGTTCTTAGAAAGTTTCTGGTCATGCTGAGATGTTATATAATGGTCTCATAGCCTGTATGTGCTGCAGGTGGGACCGGAACACAAGTTTTTCTGATGTGAATGTCTGACTCTATTCACCATTCTATGTTGCCTCTCAAATTTAATATACACTTAAAAATTATATGTTAGAGAAGCAAATCATTTCACATTGTAACCCAGCTTCCATTCAACCTTAGGGAGGTTTTGCAGAGGGGCAGCCCTGCAATAAATATTGCTAAGTATGCAGAGAGACTGGATTCTGATTGGATGAGGTACTGCTGAGTGAAATGCTATGTACTTTCCTTCAGTGAATTATTTACTTAGCAGTTGGGTGGAAGAGTCAGAGTGTTGGACTTGAAGGTAGGAAGACCAAAGTTCAAATCTAGCCTCAAACAACATACTAGTTGTGTGAACCTAGGCAAGGTACTTTTAACCTCTGCTTGCCTCAGTTTACTCATCAGTAAAGTTAAGGATAATAATAGCACCTACCTTCTAGGTTGTTGGGAGGATAAAATGTAATAATATTTGGAAAGTCAAACTTTAAAGAGCCATATACATGTTAGCTGCTGTTATTGTGATATTGTTGTAACAACAATAATAATTATTATTCATATAAATTATTTCTATAATTTGATAATATTATTATAATTTGATAATAATATTATTCCAGATACTTTGAGAATACAGATGGAGAGAGGACTTCCTGTGAGTGTGTGTGTGTGTGTGTGTGTGTGTGTGTGTGTGCAGGCATACATGAGAGAGAGAGAGAGAGAGAGAGAGAGAGAGAGAGAGAGAGAGAGAGAAAGGGAGACTTTGATATGAGATACATTTTCTTCTTTTTTTAGTCATTTTAGTTTGTTTTAATATTTCTCATCTCAGGAGTCCTTAACTTTGGTTTGGTTCTTTATAATATTCAAAGTCTTCTATTTGGATAAAGTTTTGTACTGATTATATTTTAATATAATTATTTATTCTAATTAATGAGCATTAATTTTATTTAATCTCCAACCCCTTCCCATTGAGAAATGAAAAATTGAAAATTAAGCCCTCATAATATATATCTATAGTCAGGCAAAAAAAAAAATCCCATAATGTCTGGGTCTGAAAATCTATCTCATTCTTCATTTTAAGCGTTCTATCACCACTCTGGTTGGAGGTGGGTTGCTTAATTAATAATCTTCAGTCCTCTTGAATAAATGTTTGGCATGGCAGAGTTTTAAAGACTTTTGATATTTTTTGTTTCCTTTATAACATTGTAGGAATTATTCTCCCATTTCTGCTCACTTGACTCTACATCAGTTTATAGAGGTCTTCTGAGTTTCCTCTGAAACTTTACATTTCACAATTTCTTACAATGGGGTAACATTCCATTGCATTTCTATACCATGATTTGTTTACCAATTCCCCAATAGATAAGCTCCCCTTAAGTTTACAGCTTTTAGCTGTTATTAAAAAAAAACCTGCTTTAAACATTTTCTTCTTGTTCATATGGGTCCTTTTCTTCTTTCTTTAATCTCTTTATGGTATATATCTAGTAGGGTAGTGAGTGGGTAAGAGGGTATATACACGGTTTAGTGACTTTGAGGCCACAGTTTTAAATTGTTTTCCAAAATGGCTGGAAAATTTACTAATATTTTAATTCTCTTTCAAGTTGTTGCCTCCATTGAAGTTATTTCTTTTGTAATTCTTTCCTCTACTGCTTTCATTTCATTTTATATTATCATATATTCTTTAAAAAAAAAACCCTCTTGCTTCATGTATTCTAAGAATTCCAGGTGATCTTGTGGTCAAGCTATATTTTTCTTTGAGGATTTGTTTGTAGATGTTTTACAGGTTTTTCTCTCTTCCTGGGTTTTTGTCTTATGCATACAAAACACTATAATGTCTTTGGGTTTTGTTTTATTTTGTTTTGTTTTGTTTTGATCAAGGTAATCATCTGTTTATTTGTTTCCTTATTCATTCTTCCAACTTAACTTTCCTAAACAGGATCCTGTATTAGGGCCAGACTCTGGTTACTTCTAGAGAGAATGTTGGATCCTTGTTTAGTCTTGATTTGCATTCTTTAGGGTCTTGCTACTGTTTTATCTTGTTTTTGAATGCTGTGTTCTTCAATATTTTCAGGAGTGGCTCAAGCTGAGGATTTGCAATCTTTCAGTGTACCCTAAGCAATATGAACTGTGGTTAAGTCTGAAGGTTATGAACTATGGTTAAGCCCTCCTACTCTGAACTTTGCAAGATTCTGATCACGGTTTGGGTCTGACTCATTTAACTGTAAGCTTGTTTCTGGTTGGAACTCCCATAGGTGACTGCCAACCCCAGCCCATTTTAGCCTCCTGAAAGTCCCTGTAGGTTCAAATAAAGAGAAATGCAAGCTCCCCCCTTAGTCTTAGATTCTGCTCTGTTCATTCAACTGCAGGTCTAATCCTAGCTGTATAGGCTGTATTGCAAACTCCACTCCAGAGTCAATGCCACACTCCTGTTGCTCATTTCTTTTCCTGCTCTTAGCCCAGCAAATAGCCATAGGCCAGATTGGAACCTTATCCACAATTGCTCTTTGCCCTGCAACACTATTTCAACTCAGTTCATGCCCAGGCAGAGGGCCATTCTTTCATCTAAATTGGATCTGCAACCAAGCTCTGTGGTCAGAGCAGCACAGCTGTTGGATGCCACCTGTTCCTGCTCCCTGAGCAGGGAGAAAAATTACTCCTGGTTTTTTTCCTTGAATATTTCAATCACCATTCAACTTCTTCTATCTTTGTTGGAGTAGTTGTAGGGGAGAGCTGTGCTATGCTGCTTCCTCTTCCTCTTTGATTTTGGTCAGTCAGTCTGTCCCAGAAAAAACCTTTGAATAGAGGATTGGAGACCTCTAAGCCAGATCCACCATTTACCTTGACCTTAAGGGTTGCAATTCTATGAATTGCTAAGACAGAACCTTCTCTGAGTGAGATTACTCTCTCTTTTCTGGCTTGAGCTGAAATCTTATCTTGCTTCCGAATGATGAGTTTATTTACTCTTATGTATTCTCTAGTAAAATTTCTCTGATTTTGGTTTATTGTGTTGATTGGATAAATCGATTTACCCACTATTCTCTATTTCTGATAATCTTTGTATAACTACCTTCTGCCAGGGGCTGGTGGCTTCTCTTATTATACGAATTCATCTTTAAAAGCTGAGAAAGCTTAATCTTGGGGCCTTGGCCAATATAATGCCTATGCCTTGTATATGATAATAAACCCTTTTGCCATGCTTTCCTGAGCTCACCTGGTTTATTAAGGTGAAGCCTTAATGAAGCTTTTCCTTTCAACAGACTACCTTCTGCCTTAAGAGTAATTAGGGAAGTGGCTTTTGTTCTGAATCTTTCATAACCTCAGAGCAGAGATATTTGATGGGTGACAGATATAATTCCAGCATGGTATCCCTTATGGAGACTGGAGGAGAGGACTCCTAGTCTTGATGGTCTTGACATTTTCCTGTCCCTCCCCCCAATTAGTATGATGAAGGGGAAGACATAACCTTCCTCCCCCTCTATGACAGGTGGGTCAGATAGAGAGTCATGTCTGTTCATGCCAGCTGTGAGTCTTCTCTATATATTTAGGCAAACCATACACACATATCATAGAGCATATAATCTTATATTTTGATCTTTGAATATTAAATTTATAAAATTTAAAATAATATGCTAACTTCATAAGAAAAAGAAATATATAAAAATTAACAACTAGATTAGAAGCATCCTTCTTTGGACAAGTAGGTAAAGATTAAATAGCAAAATGTCTTCCCTCAGGGTTGTTTTTTTTTTCCTCTTCTGTTACATAAATACGCATTATGGGTAAACATAGGGTGTATGTTAAATCAATAAGCCAAGCCTTTTTCTTCTTACTGGGTTAATTTACTAGAGTTAAGGCTTACCATGAGAAGAAAAATAAAGAAAAATACAGATTGATTTAACTCACCCAAAACACCAGAAAAATAAAAATGACAGCAGAAACCGGCAAGACAAAAGAGTGTTTGTGTACCTTTTGTGATTTAAAAAAGGCTTTTTAAAAATCTCTTCACACTTTACAGCAAAATGAATGAATTAATCAGAAATGATTTTAGTTCTTCAGTCCTTCTACTCAGTCCCCCCATCACTATATGTATACATATGTATATATACATATGTATATAAATATATACTTACATATATATATGTATATGGAGAGAGAAGATGAGAGAGGAGAGGAGAGGAAATGAGAAGAAAGGAAAGAAGAGGAGAATGGCGGAGAGGACAGGACGGCATGGGAAAGGAGAGGAGAGGAGAGAAAAGAAAAGGTCCAGCTTTGAAGAGAGAGAAATGGAGATTAATGTCTATTATCAGGATACCATCTAAAACCTCTGACCTGTACTTAAAGAAGTCTGGGGTTGAGGGAAGGAGGAGGGGAACCCATAATCTCCTTCATACTGTAGTTTAAATCTCTTTCCTCATACTCTTCCCTCAGTAGTTACCCAGCACCCCTTCATGCACTGAAGTGTAGCCATTAAAATGCTCCCTCTGGCTTCAGTTCTCTCAGCTGAAGTAATTGGGATTATTAACTCATAGACCATATTTTCTATCTCTTTAATCATTTTCATTCATTCCCTGTGTCATTTCTAAATTGTTCACAAAGTATTTTTAGATGAGAAATTTCATATCCATACAAGAAGATTAAACAACCTAACTCTCAGTTTGATTCCATCTTTAAGATCCATGAATCTTTATTAAAATTATGGGTCTAATCACCAGTGAACCTCACTTTAAGCAATTTCAATATATGAAAATCAAGGTCTCTAAAGCCAACAAATTATAGGATTATCTAGTCCACATTAATGTTCTTGGTTTTATGAAAATGATTCTTTAATAAAATAAGAAACTTTCTGGACATATTTGATATATGGTTTCACTTAAAAAATTTCATAATTTTAGATATTCTATTATGCAAAAAATATATCAGCAAAATATTTTATACTGTGACTGTGTCATACTTTAAGATTTTCTGCCTTAACTAACTTGCTTGGAAATGCAGCTTGTAAGTTAGTTATTGACTAATCTATATTGGATATGAATGATGAAGGGAAAGTGACAATTATTATGGTTATTAAGTGACAAATAAAGAACAATGTTTGCTGATCATTTAGCACTAAGCAATGTATAATGATTAGTAAAGTCCGGATGAAGGTGACATTTTGTATTTACCCTGGGCCATATCAAACCATTTTAAAGAGACAGCATGGAATAATATCAATCCATCAATAAGCATTTATTGTTAACTGTGTGCAAGCCATGGTGCTAAGCACTGGAGATACAAAGAAAGGCAAAAAATATTCCCCATTCTCAAGGAGCTCATAGTCTAATGGGAAAAAGTTTAGTATTTGACTGGGATCAGAAGCCCTGTCTATGTAATTTTGTGAGTTTGGTAATGTAAGAACTTTTTCTTACTGTTTCTTACACATAATCTTGTCTTGAGAATCTTCTCTGATCCTACCACATTCTTATAATTCCAGAAGTAAAGTCATAACTAGGTATTTGTGCACTTGTGGAAAGTACTACAAACCATATGTAGGTTAAGGGCTATAGAGTCTGCTGTAAGTTAAGAGAGAAGGACACTTCATGGTTTAGAGAGAAAGAAATCCTGCAATGGTTAAGAATATTACAGGAAAAGAGCTCACCCCACCCCACCATCTGGCACGTTCCTATTTTAACTGAATATTCTTGTTAACAAAGCAAAAAATACTGCTGAACTGCAAGTAGAATAAGTGCCCTCTAACTTTATTACTCTATATCAAAAGCCCAGTTTGCTCACAATAGATACAGCTTTGACAAGAACAACCCCTCAAAAAGGAGAGATGAATATTCCCATCCATTTGAACTTCTAGGGAAAAGATCAGAATGGGCAGGGAGAAAGAATACTCTAGAGGAAGATTTCTAAAGTATGGGATTGCAAATTTACACATTTTTGTTGATAGGAATAATGTGTAATTACAGGATGAGTTTCCTTGGATAGGAATCAGAAAGTTGAAAAATTGATGGCTATTTCATTTGGCTATCCTAGCATTTGAACATTCACCCTTCAAGACTCCTTATTTACCCTGGGACACAGCAGAATTAAAGTTATAGCCTGAATGGATACTCTTGGCTTGAGCTGATTTCTCTAGAGCACATATATTTACATGCCCTAGACAAACTCATTTTCAGTTTTCAACACACATATTCCTGGGAAGGGAGATTTAAATTATATAAGAGTAGTCCCAGTGGACAGTCACATGGAGATAGTTGTTTCTAGATGCAATAAAACTGGGGCAATAAAGGGAATTGGAGATTGGGCTGGTTTGGGGCCTTAGACATTTCACTCATTGAATTACAGCAGAAGGGCCTCATCACTTATTCTAGTTGAAGTCCAGACTATTTAGGTGTTAGATTATGCTCCTCTATGGAAGGACAATTACTTCTAGAGGAACCAATGGAGATGTGTAGAAACATTTCTCATCAGTGACAGCAAGCTAAAGGGAACACAATCCTTCTTAATAATTCCTTATGGATTCTTTAAAATAAAAAAGGGGAGGGATACTAATGGATCTAGATAGGCATTGAATATTGCATCTTTGTTTTCCTCTTTTCTCTAAAACCAGGCAATTAATCTAAACATTGCTGAAAGGAGGAAGGTCAAAGAAAGCTTCAGAACATGCATAGCTGTTACAAAAGGTATATAGTTTCTGATGTCCTGATTCTGGCTATAGACATTGTGGGAAAATTTGCTTTACCACATTCCAAATTCTCCCTGATTCTTTTACCACTCTCCTGCCCTGTCCCTTCACCCTTCTCTAATAACCCTTTTTTTTTTCATTTCTGGTTAATGTGTTTTCCATATTTTCCCCCAACTCACTTTAATACTTAGTTCTTTATAATCAATAAAATCTCTATTTTTTTCCATTCCTACCTCAAGTAGGCAATATTTCCAAAGGAGGTAGGTGGGAGAAAGAGGGCTGCCCTTTTCCAAGAAATTGCTCTTCCTTGTGGAAACAATTAAAATACTCCCCCTCCAAATATGAAAACAACTAACAGTTAACACTTTAAGGTACAACACAATAGACTCTGTATGATGTGTCCATGAGATTAGCCCTCAGAAAAATTGGTGAGTAGTTGAAGTTTAGGTTTTGAAAGCTTTCTATTTCCTATCTTCCTCTGTCTGTCCTACTTCCTGCCTGGCACCTATCTAGTAATCTTTTCCCAGCAGTTCCTTGCTCCCTCCTTTCATTTCCTCAGTTGTAGTCTGTTCAATATTCCAAGTCAAGATTTTAGATGAAGAGAAAGAAGCATGATTATTAAATCTGTGGGGAGGCTAGAAGACCAACTTCACTCAGAGGATAATAATAACAGCTATTATTTATATGTTATTCTATAGTTTTAATGCATATTAAAAATACCCTCTCGAGCTATCCTGACAGGCCTGTATGATAGGTAGGAAGGAAGGAAACATGAATTTATGTGCCCAATGCCAGGGATACAAATGTAAACAAAAAAAATAAAGACAGTTACTGCTCTTAATAAGCTTATGTCCTAGAAAGGACTAAGGAAAGGAATAAGCTTATGTCACACAAAAAAAGAACTCAAAATGTGATTGTGGAGAAGATGAAGGTACTTAGTATGGGGGCATGGGTTTGAAGCCGAGGGGAAGTCAGGAACAGGACCAGGAGGAGAATGAAGCTTGATATCTTCTACAGAACAGAAGCCCTGGAAGGATCTTGTCATGCTCTGGGCATTTAGTTTTACAGATGAGGAAACTGAGGCTCATAAAAAAGTTAAGAGATTTGCTCAAAATCATATGCTACAAAGTGATGAAATGAGGAACTTAAACTCAGCTTTTCTGACTCTCAATGTCATATTCTTTCTAATATGGTTCTTGAAGTGTTGTTGCCTCTTGATAAGGGATCTGTAATAAGAGATAAGATCAAATAATTTGAAATGAAAGAGGGAAAAGTACAAAATCTTCCATTTCAGTGTTTAAAAAATAATATAGAAGTAAAAGATCAGAGAAATGTGTTTTAACACAGTTCCTAGGAAAAACCTAAGGCATTGAAATGAGTTGGCAGTGTGATTAGACTACCCTCCCCCCAAAAAGAAAATCCAGTAAGAAGAATAAAATATTAAGGAAGAGGGATTTAGTCAGATTTGGAGTTCCCTCTATCCATTTGAATGGCAAGCAGTCAATAGCAAGGTATATATTGAGAATTGCCTGAGGCTAAGAAAGGTTAAATGACTTGTTACTGGTCCAGCAGCAGAGTCTGGATATGAAGGCAAGTGTTCTGGACTGAAGATCTATTTCTCTATCCACTAAACCATGTTGCCTCCCTCTTAGGCAGAATAAGGGGAGATAAAACCCCAACAGACTCTACATTGGTGTGGCCACATAAGGAGTATTGAGTTCAGTGGTAGGCAACACATTTTCGAAGGACTATAGGCATGTTGGAGCTCATCCAGATGAGGGCAACTGGGATGATGAGGGAAATGAAAAACATGTGATGAAAGTACTGATTCAAGGACTGAGGGTTTTTCAGAGGCTCAAATGAAACACAGAAGACTTGTGGTGGGGTGAGGGGTGGGAGTGTAGGTATGGGGAGAGAATATGATGAAAGTCTTTTAAATAGATAAATGGGATAGAAAATAAACTTGTTTTGTATGTTTACAGAGGATAGACCTCAAACTAATTAGTAGAGGTTAGAGGGACCAAATTTAGCTCAATATAAGAGAGATTGTTTTCTATTGATTACAGCTGCCTAAAAATGAAGAGTTTTCTGGAGAGGTAATTAAAAAAAGTCTGGAGAAATGTTCAATTAGAGGCCAGATGATGACTTGCTTATGATAGCCTAAAAGCAATCCTAGTTTTGGGTAGGAGATAAAACTAGATAATACCTAAAATCCTTTATAACTCAAAGATTAGGTGATAATACAGATAAGGGCTCAGTTTGCAAAGGCTTAAGTTGTCTATAGTGGATAGAGAATTGTCCTTTGTGTTACCTCCTAAGGCATTTGTACTTCAATAAGAAAATCTTAAAGAGCAAAAACTCATCCAGATCTGAAAGAAAAAAAAAGTATTGAAATATATAATTTCAGGCACCATGACACAAAATATGAACAAGATATTTAGGGGAGGAGGTAGAGAATTTCTAACAACTTTGAATTAAATTAAATTAAACTAAAGACCTAGTACACCTCCTTTATATAGCAGATGCTTAATACATTGCTGTTGAATTCAATGTATGTGGCCACCTACAAGAGCTATTCTAAGGTCATTGCCTTGATTGCCTTATTCATGGCAAACTCAGGGAGGTGAAAAGGGAAGAAGGAGGAAGAACAGTATGTGGATGGATAGATAGGTAGATAGATAAGTAGAGAGGCACATAGGTAGGTAGACAGATTGTTATCCTTTGTGCTCAAAGATGACCAAAATGACATCATTGTATCACGGCCAAGGAACAGTGTGTCTGGCAGGGGCTGATCAAACCAATACAAGCTTGGAAGGTTCTACTATGGATTGGGAACAAATAGTCCATATGAACATTTGGAAGGAAGATGTCTCTAAATCTGTGCATCTCACATTTCTTTTGAGCTACTACAATTCTACTTTGCTTATAGAGCACAGTACCTTCTTTGATGTGAGCATGCCATGCTAAGTGGTTCTGTGCCAGTATTTCCCTGTCTTACAATTGATAGATAAAGAAAGAGGCAGAAAAAGGAAGAATAAAAGGAGAGTGAAGGGGAGGAAAGGTAGGGGAAAGTTATATGTCTCCTGATTTCCTTATCTTTTCAACATCCATGCCCTTGTGTAATAATCTTTTCTTTCTAGCCAGAGAGCTAAGAATGATTTTTACATTAAAAATAATAAAACATGAAATAATTCTTAGCTTCCTACCTGTACAAAAAGAGGTCTACTTACATCTTGAATAGAGCACTGAGAAGTTAAGTGACTTACCAAGGCCTCAGATCCATACAACTTGACTATTTCAAAGATAGGTTATCCTAGCACCAAGGCCAGCTCTCTAGCCACTATAGCTAACTGCCTCTCACAAAATAAATATAAGTTATATTTTGGAATGAGTAGGCCACTAACAGCTGGAGGGTGGGGGCTAGGGATCCATAAGTCAGTCAACAAGTATTTATGAAGATAAAGGAAAGGGAAAGGAATAAACATTTATAAATGCCAACTATCTACTAGACACTATTCTGAGGGCTTTTTGTTTTGTTGTTCTACAAATAATTATTTGATTCTCACAAATACTGCAAGGTACGTGCTATTATTATCCCCATTTTACAGCTGGAAAAACTGAGAAAAAAACAGAAATCAGTGACTTGCCCAGAGTCACACAGGTTGGATGTAGATTCAGGTCTTGCTGCCACCAGGCCCAGCACTCCATCCATTGATCCACCAGCTGCCTCATTAATACTAACTAGTACCCGGTATTATGCTGTGTTGGGAATACAAAGAAAGACAAAAATAAGTTTTGCACTCAAGGATCTCATATTCTCATGGTGAAGACATGTAAATAACAAGATACACACAAGAGACTTCTAGATTGGAGATAGATTTGATGTAGAAGGCATCACTTGAGCAGAGGTTTGAAGGGGGTGATGGGAAAGTGGTTCAAAGAAAAATCTCTCATGTAGGAAATCAAACAACCATGGTGACTACAATGGCTACAATCCAAATAATTTGTCCTTAACCTGACCTTCACTGCTACATGGTAATAACACCCTTGAGTTTTCTATGATTTCTATTTCTCCTCTTAGTGACAATTCCAAACCTGGAATATGTTCCCTCCTCTGCCTTATCTTCCTTTGAGGCTCAGCCCAGGTGCTACTTCTGCTGTGAAGAAATCTACCCTGTTCCCTCCAATTATTTAGCCAGGTACAAGGAACCTGTGGCCTCATGTGGCCTCAAGGCCACAGATTCCTCATCCCTGGTTTAGGCTCTTATCCTCCTGAAATTTTTATAGATGACTACACTAGATACCTTATTTTCCCTTCCATTTCATTTCCTCTATACACATATTATTTCTCACTAATAGAATGTAACCTCTATGAAATCAGGAGCTATTCCCTTTTTATCCCCAGATCCTAGTGTTTTGAGAAAATCAAACACTTTGAAATGTTTGTTGAATTATATCTTCTTGTAAGATTACTCTATAAAATATAATATGATCTCTATGAAAATTCAATCATTCTTCCTAAAAGAAAACTGCCAGCAGGAGTCTAACAGAGATTGGAATTAATAGAGTAGCACAGGTATCAGGGATGAGCTGCACAGAAGTAGTTGAAGCTCTTTAATCTATGTCAGAACTCGTAAGTACAACATAATTTCTTATTACAGAGATCAAAAGTCAAGGAAAAAAAACCTATAAGGAAATGGGATGATTATTAAAATTGACTTACTGTGGCAACATGAAGTCTTAACTAATTGTTTATTATTTCCACGTCTGAAAATCTCCTCCCATAGTGGGGTGTCATTTCCCAATTCTAAATTTTAGTGAGTTTTCGACGACATTATGTCAAGAAAGAAAATATGAACATTTTTTAGTCATTTCCCTTAGGTAACTAACTTCATTTACCTTAGGTAACTAACTTTTCTCCACATTACTCTTCCAATTATATTAACCTCTCATAGGGAAGGGGGAAAAGGTATAGAACTGCAAAGATAATTGCTTTCTTCTTTTTTCTTATTACCAAACAACAACCACAAAAACAATTTATTGTCCGTATTTAACATCAAAGATGGATCTGTGACTGGGTTCAGGACCAGAGACTTAGAAAGGCCCTACATAATGCCAAGGCTCACCCTGTTTCAAGCTAAGCCTCTTTGATGGGAGCACAGGGGTTAGGCAATATACTTCACCAGTTTTACCTTCTCACATAGGAAGGGCTCACCAAGAAGTCAAAGAGATGAATGTCATCTTGGTTGGACCCCAGGGAATATACCTCCAGCAGGGTAGTATTTTTGTTCCCACTTGGCACTACGCCATCTTTATGCCCCATTATTTTAAAATGTCCATCTTTTACCTATTTTGCTTATTCAGGACACTTCCCCCATTTCCCTTTAGGAGATTATTCCTCTGCGTTAGTCACCATTACCAGGCGACATGGGTGGACCCTGACATTCTTAAGGCAAATGTGAACAAACCACATCATGACAATGTGGAAACATTCAAAAAGTTTAAAATGTTTCAAGGTTTAAACCTAGTGTTTACAAGGCAGATGTAACAGACCTCTGCCATTCATAGAAAAGGAGCCATTAAGTTGATGTAAAGACACATTACTTACATTTTTCATCTTTTCTCCTCTATCTTTTTCATTGTTCACCTTCATTACTTATCTCCCTCCCTTCCTGGTGTGTCCTCATATTCCATTCCTTTCCTTGTCTGCCCCAGAGGTCATGCCATTCCTATCCCAATCCCTTTCTGTGCTCCTTCCTCTTTAATCCTCTTTACCAAAAGCACACATGGAAAACATCTCAGGTTTCCAGATGGGAAACATCTCTGAGTCAATATTCAGTCCTAATAGTATGGAGTTAAAAATCTAGATATATTGGATTTTTTTTGTTTTCATACTATTGAAAGCTTGCCTGAAATGGGTTTGGGAGCCTCTTCACACGATTCTAGAGAATGATGCTTCTCAGCACCAGAAATGCATGTATTTAGAGTCAGCTTAGAGGTGCTGCTATTCCAGATTGCTTTCAAAGCAGCTTAAACTAAGTGCTTAATCTCTAGAAGTTTACAGTTAAAATAAAATCAATCAATCAATGATAATTTATTAGGTTCCTCTTTTATGTATGGTACTTATATAAGGTATTAAGTCTTTGCCTTCACAAAGTTTAATAATCTAGTAGGGGAAAGAAGACATATTCATAGCTGTCCAACACTAGACAGGGTATCCCAAAAATCTCTGTGCATTTTAAAGCTTTAATAGCTTTAATGAAGTAGGAAAGCTATGAGATGACCATTTGAAGCTATTAAAGCTTAAAACTGCACTAAGACTTTTGGAACACCCCATATAATAAATGTATAATGACCCTATTACAGAATATAAGAGCACAAGACAAGGATGAAATGCTATGTGAAGTTGAACAAAGGAAAAATAATTTCCAATTGAGGATCTGGGATGAGATAGAATTTGAGTTGTCTTGAAGGACAGTTAGGATTTCAATTGCTAAAATTTGTTTTGTGCTTTAGGGTCTGCAAAATGCTTTACAGATATTATTTGATCTTTGTAACAACCTTATCATGTAGGTATGATAGGTATTATTATTCCAATTTTAAAAATGAGAGAACTGAGGTCAGAGAAGATAAGTGACTCACTTATCATTATACTGCTAGTACGTGTGAGAGGCAGGGTTTGTTGTTTTTTTTTTTAACCAAGATTTCAAAACAAAGGGTGATATCTTCCTATGTAGAGCTACAAGAAGCCATCACAAGAACCCTAGGATATCTTGTTCAATCTGAGCAAAACTAGAAATGACATTTTCAACAGAAGCTTTCAGAATCTACTCAAGGGAAGGTAGCAGTGATCCAGATAAAAGATACTCATACATAGACTGGGACTGAAATAGGTGAAAAAGAATATAGAAGGGAGCAAAGTATTTACCACACTAAAGAGCTCTAAAGACTCTTGTTTTAGGTAAAAGGGTAATGGGCAGGGGAGAGAGTTGTAAATAGAGAAAGAAGATGATTATAAGGAAGGAGCAGCACAGTCCATCATGGCAAAGGTAGAACAGGAGAAAAAAGATGAGTATCTTTGCCTGTATCATGTTTGGATATAAAGATGCCTCATTAGACAAAACCTAAAATCCTCCTTCCTAATTCAAGAACAAGTGTTCTTGATAGAATAGACTCACAGAACCAAGAACTGTCAGATATAGACAGAACCCCAAAAGTCATTTAGTACAACCTATTTCTAAGATCTTCTTTTATGACATGCCCCAGTGAATTATCAACTTTTCCTTGAAGGTATCTGATTAGGGTGAACTCACTGTTTCCCAACTGCTCATTCTGCTTTGACACAACTCTAGTTGTTATTAAGTATTCATTTAGATTAAGTCTAAATTTGCCTCCTTGCAGCTTTCACCCACAGGTCCTTCTGGTCCAAGTATAACAAATCCCTTCTCTCTTCTATCTCATCAAATACTTGTTAGGTATCACATCCTCCTAAATCTATTCTTCTTCAGGCTAAATAGCCCCTTATTTAATTTGTGATGACATAGTCTCAAACACAGTGCAATTGCTCTGTTTTAGATATACTCTAGTTCGTCAGTGTATTTCCTAAAATGTTATGCCTAGAATTGAATGTGGTTGTGGGTTGAAGAGAGCAAGGCATCACTACCACCATCATTCTGGACTCTCTGTCTCTTTATGAAGCCTAGGATAGCTTTAGTTTTGACTGTTGGCTTATATTGAGCTTGCAGTCTAAAAAGACTCTAGTTAAATACTTTTGGGTTAAAGTCATTTTTTTTTCAAAAGACCTTATTCCTAGAACATTGGTAGAGCTGAAAAAAAATGAAAGCATTCCTCCTTTCTATCTAACAGCAAGCATAGTGTAAGGAATGGATAAAGCACTGAGATGATCTGAATACAAGTCCAAGATTTGCCTCTTTTTAGCTAGGCATCTAATAAAAACTACTTCACCCCTTTAGGCCTATTTTCTTATTCATAAAATGGTAATAATGATAATAATAATAACAATAACAATAGTACTACTGTGTATCCCCAGTGTTTAGCAGAGTGTCTAAAATTTAAGTAGTACTTAATAAATGCTTATAGATTGACTTGATCCTCACATTAGTAATGGAAAGTGATTTTTATAGAAGGGTAATTGCTAAAAGTCATTGAATAGATTTATGTCTGTGGGAATACAGTTATGTCTCTGGGAATTAACATGGATACTTACTCTCTGTAAAGGTTGTAATTGGTTGTACTATGTTTGCCTTTTCTCTCTTTACCTTTCATGTTGATATCAAAGCACTAGAGGATTTTCAATTTTTTGTAAATACATCTGGCATATGTATACTTCTTTTCCACCATTCATTAGTTGCCAGAGGTCCACCATATCTAATTTTGATAAAATTCTATTCAGATCTTTACTTTCTTTTTTTTAAATTTGATTTGTTTAGATCTGAAATGGGTACACTGAAGAATTCTATTACTATAGTTCGCTTCCTATATCTTCCTGTAAATCATTTTTCTTTTCCTTTACCACTGGTTGGATCTCCAGTAGACTACTGCTTCCCCAAGCCAACATCAGCTAGCTAGAAGAATACACAGTTTTCAGAGTGAGTGAATTATAATCCAAACATTGGTCTGAGAACCCTTTTCTGGTTATTCATTGACTCCTCCCCAATCAAAGGAAAAGAAAACAAAAGAAAAATCTGATAGATTCTATTCCAAGACTGAATTCTGTAGCTGTTCAAATCTAAACCCTTCCTAAACTATTTGGGATTGGTTTTAATCTGAGGCCCACAAAGAGGCCTCTTTCCACCACAGTAGATTTATTTCAGATCATTCCTGGGCTATTTGTGTCCACAAATCCTCATTGTCACTCCTGGTTCTCTCCCACTTCAGTTCTTTGGTCAGACAAAAACTGGGCTCCCCAAAGTAAGCTGTCCTAAGAGTAAAGGAATATTTAGAGAAAACTGTGTATTTAGTTTGAACAATTAAGGCAAAGGTAGTGCTGCCTCTGCTGGTCTGTTTTTTTGGGGGGACCATGTCCTGAGTTTGGACAACAGTACCCATAGGATACAGGGATTAAGTCAAGGTAGTGATGGGAAGTGGAAAGGTATCACATCTTTTTTATGGAGGTTCAGGGGACAAAGGGCTCAGTGATGGATCTACTCTCAGATGGCATCACGAGGAGCTGGATTGAGTTCCTTATTCAGTACTCCTTCCCTGCTTCTAAGTAAGTTGTTATCTAACATAAACAGAGGCTGTCTTCTGTTTTTTTTTTTTTTCCTCCCAGCAAACTCTCTAATTTCCTATTGGAACATTTTCCCCTGTGGGTTTTTTTGTTTTGTTTTGTTTTATTTTGTTTTGTTAACATTACTTTCCCAGATTATATGTCCAAATAAAGCTAGAGAAAGTATATATATTCCAGGAGCCTGTGGTGCACATTTTGTCCCTCAATACTACAATAAAAAAGCAGCTTTGTGGTTGGATTGGAAGATGTGCACATCCATCGCTAGGGCAAAAGGTTTTGGAAAATCTTAAGTAGAAAACCAAAAAGAGTCAGCACTGTACTCCCACAGACAGTGAGGAGGTGCTTACTTGGCATGTGGTCCCACACAGCATGAAGCAAACATATTCCCTGCCCTTTGAGAGTTTATAATACTGGATTTTCAGGACACATTTGAAGACTTCAAGGATCTGTGATTGTCTCTGAGAGTATTTATTTCCTTCATCGATAGTACCTCACATTCCTCTACAACTTTATAAATATTTTCTTTACGAGCTTTTATACCTGAGAAGCTGCCATACTCCCAAGGCCAGTCTGGTGATATGCAGCCCCAAACATAGAACCCCACAGATGACTGAAATTCATTCTGCCAGTAGGCTATGCTTGAAGCCTTTCCAGTTTTGCAGAAATGTCCAGGGTTTATGCTCTACTTTTAGAACCTAGAGTCACCACCACATCACTATGACAAACCTTAATAGAGGGTTTAGAACACATGTTGAATGAATAATACATGAAAATAATAAATGCTTCCATCATGTGCAATCATAAGAAAGACAACAGAGCAGCTAGGTGGCACAGTGGACAGAGCACCAGCCCTGGAGTCTCAAGGACCTGAGTTAAAATCTGACCTCATACACTTAACACCTGTATGACCCTGGGCAAGTCACTTAACCTGATTGCCTCCAAAACAAACAACAACAACAACAACAAAAACCAAAGAAAAACAAAACAAAAAAGAAAAGAAAGATAACATGGCAAAATGAAGAGGTAGCCTCCAAGCCAGGAAGACATGGATTGAAGTCCTTCCTCTGACTTCTACTTGCTATGTGATCTTGGGTAATTCTTTTAACTTCTTCATGCTATAGACAACTCTCTAAAAGTATAAGTTACAGAGAATCAGTATTGGTAAAGGAGGTTTAATCACCTCTATGTTAATGAAATCACAGAACTAGTCTCTATCCATTCTAGGCAAGCATGATAATAAAGCAGAAGAGGATAAAGGAAGCTGGGAACATAGTATCACAAAATCATAGATCTAAAGTTGGAGGGATATCAGAATCCATGTAGACCAATCTTTTCACTTTATTAATATGGAAAATAAAAGTGAATGGGGCTTACATGATCTGCTCTGAGTCATATAAATAAAGAAGTAGGATGTGAATCTAGCCCCTCTGAATTCAGAATCAATGTTCTTTCTACTGTACCAGAGTTATTTTTAATATTGTCTCAACATATAAACCTTATTAATCTTTGACTTCTCTCTATTGAACTCCATCCCTAACTTCCATGGACCATGAGGTCATTGGGAATAACATATCACATATTTAGAGCTACATTAAAGATCCATGAATCCAAGCCCCTCATTTAGTAGTTGAGAAGGCATTATGCTAAACAAGGAAAAAAAGAAATACAAGCAGAAAGAAAGATAACCCTTGCCCTCAAGGAGCTTACATTATAATGGGGGAAAACAGAACATGAAAGGAATCTGAAAAGTGAAAGGTGTTAGAATTGAGGGAGAGAAGGTATCTGTAGGAAAGCATGGCAGAGAAAGTCTAGAGATACAGGAGTAGAGTCTGGAGAGGAATTAAACATGCCTAGCCTACAGCATTTTCCTTAAAATGGAAGTTCTAAGAGGAACCAGTCAAACAGAAGAAGGGGCCACAGGGGCAGAATGTATTTCCAGTGTGATAAGTCCAGGGAAAGAATGAACTTCCAGACTGAAGAGGCTTCTGTGATGTAATAGAGAAAGTCCTGAGAATCAGGAGCAGAGCCAAAGAGGAAAGAAAATGATGAGGAATAGATAGATGAGGAATCTGTGGCTAGATGTCTGATGGTTTTCTAAGGGTAACACAGCTAGTAGGGGCAGTGGCAAGTTTTGAACATAGGTCTTCCTGACTCCAAATCCAAGATTTTATAAACTACATCACTTTCATTCATATGGACTAACCATTCTCTGAGCTATCAATCTATGTCACCAATCATCTGCTAGATATCTTCATGTGAGAATGCCACATAATTACCACAAAGTCTATGTGTACAAATTTCATCTTTATCCCCAAAGTAGCAGCACTCTCTTGGCTCCTCAGTCTTGGAAGAGCACAACTGTTCTTTAAACCTTAGTTAGTATCATCTTTAAGTTCTTTGTATTGTTTATGTGCATAGTCCATCTGCCTTCAAGTCTTTCTGATTGTTGTTCAGTTGTTTCAATTGTGTCTGACTCTTGTGACCCTATTTGGGGTTTTCTTGGTAAAGAAACTCACATGGTTTGCCATTTCCTTCTCCAGTTCATTTTACAGAGGAGAAAACCAGGGCAAACAGGGTTAAGTGACTTTCCCAGGGTCACATAGCTAATAAAGGTCTGAGGCTGGATTTGAACTCATCTTTCTGACTCATGGCCCAAGGCTCTAACCACTGTGCAACCTAGCTGCCCTCTTTTTAATTGTATCTTCAAAATTTCTCTCACATTCATTTTTGCCACTGCCTGTACTATAGGTAAAGCCGCAAACCAGAATTATTATCAGAACTTTTAATCTAATCTCCTTGAACCTAATCTCCATTGAGATGAAACAAGAAAATATACTTTTTTTTTGTATGTGTGTGGTTTTTTTTTTGTTGTTGGGCAATGGGGGTTAAGTGACTTGCCCAGGGTCATACAGCCAGTAAGTGTTATGTGTCTGAGGTCAGATTTGAACTCAGGTCCTCCTGAATCCAGGGTCAGTGCTCTATCCACTGTACCACCTAGCTGTCCCAAAAAATATACTTTTCATTAAGGGTAGAAGTTAACTTTCATATTTTAAATTTGAGGTTGTGTACTCTTGTATCATTTCTAAAATTGTGCCATTTTTAGAAGGATGAGCAAAAAGCCTATTGAGCATAAACCTAGTAGAAACACAACTGAAGCTAGAGGCTAAAGTGGACAGAGAGTCATGATAAATTAAGCATAAATATCTCCTCAGACACTTACTGTCTGTGTGACCCTAGACAGGTCACCAAATCTCAGCCTGTTTCCTTCTCTGTAAAATGAAGGTGTTGGACTTAATGGACTATAAGGTCCCGTCAAGCTCTAAATCTATGGTCTTATGAATGTAAGTGAAATATATATGTATGTATATATATATATAATATACACACATATATATATATACACATACATATTTTAAATTCTTTGGAAGAAAATGAACATTTTTTAACACCAAGGTTAACTGGGCAGGTAGGTAGTACAGTGTATAGAGTGCCAGGCTTGTAATCAGGAAGACTCATCTTTCTGAGTTCAAATCTGGCCTCAGACACTTGCTAGCTGAGTGACCCTGGGTAAGTCACTTAACCCTGTTTGCTTCATGAGCTGGAGAAGGAAATGGCAAACCACTCTAGTATGTTTGCCAAGAAAACTCCAAATGGGGTCATAAAGAATCAGACGTGACTGAAAAACAACTAAACACCAACAAACAATTGTTAAATATCTGCCTTTATACTGGCCATGTTGATTCTACAATCTTTGGACTTTTTTGATTTTCCCATCATTAATGACTTTCTATGCCCCCAGAAATTATTTCATATTTACTTTGGATATACTTTGTATTTGGTATCTGTCTGTATGCTGTTTCCCTCCAGTCAAATGTAAGTTCTCAGAGGGCAAGGGCCCCCCTTTTTATCCTAGTACAGTGCTTGATAAAGTAGTTGTTTAATAAATCTTTATGGAATTAAATAAGAAGCCCATTACTTAATACCATTTACCTAACAGTTCTCATATCTAAAATCATGTTTCATGATTAGTACAACAACAAGGCAACTGGGGGGGAGGTCATTGTATGTAAAATGTAAAAGGTACAAATTGACAAATCCAACTTTCTAATATCCTCAAGGGCATGAGTTGTAGGGATCTATGGGAAGTTTGGTCTGGAATTCTATCACATAACAACAAAAGGTAATTAAAAAAAAATCTTCATTCACTTATGTATTCTGTTCTACCCATGACCTCAGCACAGATGGGAAGAAGAAAAGGTATGTAGTTTGCCTTCCATTAGACAATTCATGTGGACAAATTTCACCTCAGTTTTTGTCTTACACTTGAAATCTTGAGTAAAATTTGCATAGACTAGATCCAGGGTTTTTTGTTTGTTTGTTTTGTTTTGTTTTCCCCCTCTTCTCCCTTGAAAATTGTGAGGAAGTTATAGTAGAAGCCTACTGGTATTTCCATATGGCCCAAGATACAAATAATGGGGCTACCTAGAAAGGACTACACTAGGCAGAGTTTCTCTTACATAATCTGAAACTATATATGTAACCAATCATCTGCACAACAGCAACATATATACAAAGTCTCTTAATATGGGGTTGGGGAGGACACAAGAAAATATTTCCCTACCATCTTCTTTATGTCCCTGACATCTAAAATCCTGTGTGGTTATGACTAAAGTTTAAATCCTTTTTGAAGGGAAAGAATTAGATAAAGTATAACATTTCTTGACCTCTGGATTGCATCTTTTAGGTTCCTGTATGTTTATTTATATAATGGCTCTGGGAAGAGAAATGTTGACAAAAATCAATGCCACGGACAGATGAGTGAACTTATAAATCAAATCTTACAAGCTGAAAAGACAAACTCATGACAGGTCCCACTGTAAAGGCTCACACATCACTCCAAACCTCTTTGGTCTGGCTATCAAGCTGGAAATCTCACAAGAGTGGGCTGGCAAAGTAGATTTCCAATACTTGCTGGATTTGGCTAGGCATAAAATACCACAATCCCAGTAAGTTTCTCTTGTGGTGTTCCTGTACTTCCGATTCCAGATGAAACCATGAGGTGGAAGAGACTCAGAGAGCTAAACAAAGATTATGAAAAAGAAAACAAAATGCCAATGGGACCAAATGTTTCTGACCCTAGCAATGATCTGGTTTGATTGTTCTGGTCAATGTTTCCAGTTTCACTTAGATCTAGTCATCCTACCCAAGTTTGTTCCTAACCCCTCACATTCTATTCACCAAGATTTCAACACATAGATACTTGATGCTATATAACTTTGTTGCTTTTGTTTTCTCTGGTGCACATGAGGACTCCTGGAAGGCGAGAGTGAACCTGCTTTTGGAACCAACGATCTTGGCAGATGAAGATCTTGAAAGTGTGGTGAAAATGAAGCCAGTATTTCTTCACTTCCATATGAAAAGTATACTCGCTGTCTCATTTGTTTCTGAAAGATTAACTATCCTAATGAAATGCAATTAAAAAACTTTCAAGAGGTAACCTTGTGGTGCTCACCCCTCCAGTAGCCAAAGATGCAGGTCCCATAGCAATGAATGTAGGTAAGGAAATGGAACACTAGAAACTGGCCCAGCAAGTCATCTTTTTTACAGTTATTTTCTCTCTCTTCTCAACAAGCAGCTCTTTTTTCTTCAAGCAGTATTAACTTCTTGATAGACATAGGAACAATGAAGTATTTGTACCACAATTGTCAAGGAAAAATGAGGTGAGATTGAATATAGGCAGGGTAGAATGCTGGAAAATGAGGTACCAAGCTGGGAGGGCTGCCAAGGTTAGCCACAGCCTTTTTGCTGTGGACCTGTTCAAGTTCAAAACTACCTGATTGTTACTCAGTGTGGAAAACCCATTGCTTGCAGCAAAAGATGGCCACTTACTCCTGCTAGCAGCAGACAGGCTCTGTCCCTAAGCACTAACCCATTTGCTACCTCTACACATTTGTTCAGTATTTTGCAGAGGACTTCTACCCCAGAATGAATGAATGAATGAATGAACCTTCATTTAAGTACTTACTTTGTGTCAGACACTGTGCTAAACATTAGGGAGACAAATACAAAAACAATTTCTGCTCCCAAGGAGTTTACATTCATGTAGGGGAAGACAGCACATATAGGGGTGGTGGTAAGGGAGAGATGTTTTGATCAAATACAATTCACAGGGATTGTAAGTGGACCCACAGGGCAATTGGTCATTTCCAAAAATGTAGTGCTGATTTGATTATTATTCCCAGAGCAGGAGAATGAAATGTAGGAGAGGGGGAGGAAGAAGGAAAGGGAAATTCTGCATGGAAGCACATTATTAAGATGTCAAGGGCAGCATGGTATGGTTTGGGTCAGGTCTAGTATGGTTAGATCTTGGAATTAAGTATGAGTGAATTAATTTTATGGATGGAACTATGACCTCTTTTTATTTTTAAGAGAATCTAGCAAGAATCAGCTTTCATTTCAAATCTAGCTTTTTTTTTTTTTTTGGATGTTACCAATTCAACTCTCAAGAGGACCAATAGTCATAACAACTGCCTGGAGAAGAAGGAAAGTAATTATATACCTTATTTTGTAATGGATTCAATCACTTGCTTTTTCAGGGCCAAATGAAGAAATCAGTATTTGAGTTCTTTAAAAACGTGCATGAAGTTTTAGAAGATGAATTAAAGTTCTTGTAAATATAGGCTTTTGTTTGTTTGCAAAATAACTCAGTCTCAAATATTTTCAATTTAAGATCTCAGGTCAACCACTGAATGGCATCAGGGACCCTCACAATGGGCCCTATTGGAAGACCTACTCTATGATAATATATAAGCTGAGAATGTAGGCCATGATTCATCTTGACAGCCAAAGTACTTCATTTTATAATCCAATGGAGTGTTTTTTCATCTATCCAGTTATTTTTTCCCTTCATTTTACCCCAGCAACTGCCTCTATTCCATCAACAACTCTATTTCTCTTGGCACTAATTCAATCTCAGCTCTCAATTTTAATGTTATTTTCATTGTTGTTTTCTTAGTATAAATTTCCTAATAAAAGCCTACTCTGATTTAGCTATAACTTGCTTTCCTTATTCTGTTTAATGGCAACATTTGCCTGGAGCAAACCTTAGGATATCCAGGATGGGAAAGCAAAGCAGTGACTGTGAAGGAGAAAGAGAGGCAGCATGTAAAAGATGAATTAAAAAATCCATAGGACTAATATTAGGATGTGGGACAGAGAACCAAGACATGTGAAAGGAAGAAGATTTAGAACAACTTGTTTAGGATGATTTCCCCAGCTAATCCCTCTCTATGACCAGCTAATGCCCTTATAATAGTCCTCTATTCAATGGAAAAAGAAAAGACTAGCATTTTTTTTAAACAAACAAACAAACAAATAAAACCTCCAGCTATTTCAGTTCTGGGTAGGAATTTCACCACCATCACTACCCATCCCATCAGTGACTAAGAATATTTTACCAACTAAAGATACATATGCCTACTTCTTCATCTCTCAAATTTTTATGAAAATGGCCTAAGCACACATTCTTAGAACAGATCAAAGCTCCACAGTCACATAATTAGCTGAGTAATACAAAGAATAAAGTCCTACTTTGTATTATTGATTAAAAAACAAGTAACATTGGACTTAGTAGAAAGAAAATGCAATCTTAAAGGCTATAATCAAGGGTTCTCTGGAATCATAGAACCTTAGAGTATGACTTCAGAGACCTTCTAAGTCCCACTTGTATCTGAAATAGAATCCTCTCTACATTATCCCCAGTGAGAATCCAAGTGAAGAGTAATCCACATCCTCCCAAATTGTACCACTCCATTTTTAAATAGCCATATTTAGTTGCCCAAAAGTCTTCCTTATATCCAACTGAATATGCCCCTTTGAACATTTTCTCCTAGTATTTCCCTCTATCGACAAGTAATAAAATTATATGAAGCAGAAAAATTCTGCATGATAGACCTTTTAATAAATGACAACAACTAGCACTGCCACCTCTTTCTCCTTCCTCCCTCCCCGAAACAGACCTTCTTTTCAAAGGGCAAATATCATCAGGTCATTAGGATAATTTCATAGTAAAACCAAATTAGATGATTATTTTCAAAGTTACACAATTTGAAAGTAACTCAAATTATATTCTTCACATCAAATTGTTTGATAATTTTTAAAAAACATATATACATACATGGGGGAGAGATAGAAATAGATAGATAGAGAGACAGAGAGAGAGAAAGCCAAAAATTTTTGTTCAATTTTAAATTATTAAAGCTAAAAACTAAGGAATTATGAACTTTGCTTAATCAAAGAGTTTTTTTTTTACTTGTAGCTAATAAGCTTTAAAATATACCAAAGTTATTGGGACACTCTCTGCCTGTAAAAAAGATGAAGAATCATTATAAGGATTATGAGATGAATGGGAAACTGATTGGGAGGTGCTATATCAATGAACTAAAACCAATAGAAATTTCCATTGAAAATATAACAGCACATCCTACTTCACACTTGTTTACCACAAGTAAACCAACCTAAGAAATTATTTAAAACCAGCTACATTTAAAAATCTTTTTGTAATGTGTTTCATTTAACAGTCTTAACAAATTTTCATTCCATTTAGAAATTACATAGTTCTCTGAAGCAGTGTTTAGTTGAATACAAAAACTGATTATGTTACAGCATCTAACAGACAAGAACTGAGAAAAGAACAAAAAAAATGATAGGCCAGGGTACATGGTGTTTAATACCAAAATATCCTACCTGCCTTGGAAATAAAAGGTTTAAACCAACACAGTGACACCAACTGACTCAACATGATTCAAGTTATTAAGCTTCAAGCTACAGTTAACCTGATCATTAAGCCAAATTAGACATTAGAATCCTTTCAATATCCTGGTCTCTCTCTACTGTATATTTGATGGTTTGTCAATGTTCTTATTAAATGTGCTAGTCAGAACTGAAAATATTTCTGTAGATCAAATGTTCTTAATCTAATTTCAAAGAGTCTAAGCACTTGGATAGGGAAAAAAATACATCTTTATTCTCACTAACCTCTAACTTAATTCAGTACTTCCTTTAACTATGAATATAGGCAACAAAACATCTGAGTAGTGGTCCATAGGCTTCCCCAAACTGTCAAAGGAGACCCATGACAGTCACACACAAAGTTAAAAGTCCCTTATCTAGATGTTATCTAACCAGATCAGAATATAATGGGATTTTTATTTCACTCATTTTGTATACTCATCTAATGCATTAAGATTACATTAGATTTATTTTGGCTGACATGTTACAATACTGATTTTAATAGAGCTAATAGTCCATTAAAGCCACCAGATATTTTTCAGATGACCTACTGTTGTCCAGCTATATCTTTTCCATCTTTTATTTGTGAAAATGATTTTAACCTAATACTAAAACTATTTCTAATAAATTTAATCTTATTAGAATGTGTTCAAGATTCTAACTTATTAAATAGTTTTGTATCCTGGGTCTGTTATCCCATGTGTTCATGATCTCTTTCAATTTTGTGTAATCTGCAAATGTGATAAGCATTTCATCTATGCTTTCATCTAAGTTACTGATAAAGCTTAGCTGCCTAAAGGCCCAGAATGAATCCCTTGTGCACTCTGCTAGGGATGATCCTCAAATTGAAATTGAACCAATAATGACTACTTTTGATCTGGTCATTCCAACAGTTTCCAAATCCACCTAACTTGACTACTAAGAGGAAAGCACATATCTATCTTAACTTAGTATTAATTTCTTATGCATATTAGTATAACTAGATATAAGCATCAACGAGCATAGTAGATAGGTACTTCAAATACTTTGCCAATGTCCAGGCATATGAAATCTCCAGTACTCCCCTTGTTTATCAGTATAATAACCTTGCCAACAAAGGTGATAGCATTAATCTAGCATAACCTATTCTTATTGAAGCCATGCTGTCCCTTTTTCATCATTACTTCCCATGGAGATGTTTACAAAGCTTACTTCTAATATGTTCTAGAATTTTTCCCAGAAAGAAAGTCAAATTCCCTGACCCATCTTTTGAAAACTTCATTCTCTTTTGATATGTAAAACTCACACAAAATTCTATGGTACATGAAGAATGGGGATAACCATGCAATCATCCCCTAAGTACCAGTATAACCAGAGGTAAAAATCTAGGACATATATGCTCACCAAAGATAATCATTAGCATCTTGGGGGAAGTTCTACACAGAGTGCAATTAAAAAAGAGATTATCTATTGATAGTGAAGTTCTTTAAGTGGTTTTTATTATAAATGGCATTGGACTAAATGCATCAAGCCCTCAAACATTATAGACCCTCTTCAATGAATTTTCTATTTTCCTTTGATAGGTCCAACCATCCACACTGGAAAAATGAAGTGGATAAAAAATATGTATTGTTCCAATAAGAAGATGTAAATCAGAATAGGCAACTTTCAGGTTAGTTCATTACACAAACACATACATATACAAGTTTGCATATACACACATAAAAATTCATATAAATGTGAATAGGTGCTACAAATGAATAATGCATTAGGCACACAACTAAATAAGAGGAAAAATATTAGACAGGATGGCACTTTGATGAACCCATGTTGTTTCTGTCTCAATCTTATATTTTCGAACACTAAAATTCTCCCAGCAGTACAAATGGTTGTGAGTCATATAACATCTCTATTACAGAAGAATTCAAATTTCAGGTTACTCAAAGGTACATGGAAATACAAATGCTGGTTACAGGTAGGCTTTAGCATGTTGCTATGATTGACAAACTCAAGAAGTAACACAAAAACATCAATACTTATATGTATGTACTGAAAAAGAAGTGGGCCAAATATGCAGCAAGAGGTAGAGATAAGTGATTGGAGAGCCCAGTTGCTGAAATGGTATCTGTGACATATTTTAGGGGGACAACCAAACAAAGAACAGGGGAATGCCTCCAGTGAATTGGTTGGATCTTTTAAAGAAGATTTATAAAGAAATGAAGATATGAAATCATGCAGATTAGGAAAGAGTGGAGAAGATCATAATCTGTTCTGTTGGGTAAAAGCATGAGTCCATTGAAGCATAGAAATATTTTTGCTTAATTGAAAAGTTCTGAATTATTTGAATCATTTAGGGAGACCCAAACTCAGAGAGGCAATTGATTATTTGATTAGATGTCACTGAAATCTATAAAATATTTGATGATAGTAAGGTTTTATTGCTGCAACATCTAAAAGCCCTGAAGGTCCCATCAGGACATAATATTTCTAGGTAGGTGTTTTGTATTCATTTTTCAAGAGAATAGTTCCAAAGTACAATCTATATTGAAAATCATCTGCCCCAAAGTTACTGGTCTAGATTGTTCTTTCTAGTGCTAGTATAAAAGAGCTTTCCCAGACATGTCATTTTTCCTACAGAAAATGAGATTAGAAGAAGGAAAGGTGCTGGGACATTGAGTGACTTGCAGAGGAATCCAGACAGTTCCTGTAAGAGCTAGTGTTCCAAGGTTGGGGCCTAACCAATGGACCACAAGGTCTGCCCTGACTGATTCGACAAAACCCGAAGTCCTATTGAGATTTGTGATCTTTTCAAAAAAGCCAAAATCCCTTATTTTCCATTTGAAACCCAATTCTTTCTTGAGGCTTTAGAACCATTTAAACCCCAAATCAGAGTAAGGCCCAGAGAGCTGCAAACCAAAATGAAGTGACACTCCCCTCAATCTGACTTGTCAAAACACACACACACACACACACACACACACACACACACACACACACACATTCCCCACTAGGCATATTCTTTGGGATCCAAACCATGAAACTTGGCATAACTCAAGAGCAGACTAATCTTGGATTGACATTTAATCTGCCTTCTAAATACACCAGGCTCTCTTCTGAGTAACAACATCCTATAACATTTCTATAAATGCTCACTAATACTGCTGTGTACTATAAGAGAAGGGAGATCAGATTGGTCTCTTTCCAAATCCAAATGGTATTCCAAGGAATTAATGGATATGGTTCAGGGCCTCATTCAATTCATCAACCATTTGTTAAGCACCTAAACCCTTCATCTGGGGGTTTCTGTGTTAAGTAAGTCTCAGGAGAATTAGAACCAGATCTTTCCAGGGGTAATTTTAAAGGAACAGTTCATCAAAAAGATAACCAGGAACTCAATCTTAAGCTTAGTCAAACTATTCAAAACTTATGTTGTTTTGTTTTTCACAATGGCTCAGATTACTTTTCTTGGCTTAAAATAGCCCACCCTTACAAAAAATAAATATATACAACAAGCTGGCTGTAACAATGTGCTCTCACGCACTTTGAGCAACTGAAATCCTATGTAAATTCAATGTTTTTGATAAAGCTTCCTTATTGTACAGCACTTCACAGCATTTAAAGCATCATAAAGAGGCAAAGTGTCATCATGGATAGAGAGTTAGCCTTGGAGCTAGGTGTCCCTTAGTTCTATTTTCCGACACATACTGGCTCTGTGACCAGTTATTATGTGGGCAAGTTACTCTCTGAGTAAGGGAATTTTCTCAACAATATCAGTGAAAATACAAACCTCATTTCTTCCTCCCTCATCGACCCTTTTCCCCTCCCCCCAAAATCACTATATAAATGCTAGTTTATATTAATATCATTCCTCCCCACTTAGAATTCTAAGGATGAAACCTTAAGTATTTGCATAGTCTCTCCTGATTGAAGCTAGGCCTTCCAACACAGTGATGATTTCATTAGGCCAGTGGAGGCAATTCTGAGTTATTCACTGCTCAGATCTTTTGTGTTCTTCCATTCTCAATCACACACTGCCATATCATTTCCCCTAAAAGTAACTGGTTTTGAATAGCCTCAAAACCTTTCAAACAAGTGGTACTCTGTTTTCCCTCACCATTGCCAAGCTGTTTTTGATAATGCAACTGAAGAGCTGCCTTTAAAGTCATTCCAGTGTTGTTCATTCACTGACATTACACACCAGTAACTATTTTTAAAACCTCTTTTTATTTTCCTGCCCATGACACTTAAGTGGATTCAGGTATTTTTTTGAAGGCATCGTTAGGCTTCAGGAGAAGAAGCAAGAAAGTACATGTGATATTGATGAGGTGGTAGGATAAAAAAATGGTTTTAATTTCCTAATCCAAAGCTATGTAGACACTCAAATCTCTTTCCTCAAAGTAAATATATTCATGTTATCAGTTAGATTCAGTTTGATATTAGACATTTCACCTTCACATAACAAATTCCCTTTTGTGAACCCTAATGATTAACCATCAAAGACCACTAAAGCAGCTCTTACTCCTTTCTCTGCTCTGTGATATCAAACTTGAACATCAGGCACCATTTTTCTTAACAAATGGAACAGGCACAGCTCATTCCCATAATAAGTGAATGGAAATGATTCACAAAGTAAAGCAAAGACCAGAGGGAACAAAAACCTAGGGATCAAACAAGTTTTTCATAGCATAATAATTATCCATAACTGGTGAGTCCAAGGCAAATCCTGAAATTGATGCTTGCAGCATAACAAAAACTTGCCTGCTCCCCTGAAAGGGAGCTCATGGTGAAGAACTCTAAACAAAGCCTTTGGTGCTTTGTCACTTACAATGGTGATTATCCTTGGCTTAAAGACCATTTGAGGTGAGATCTCTTTGTCAATATCAAATGTATTGGTGTAACTACCTTGCTGGAAGATATTTTAGTATTGGTTAGAGAATTCTATCTCTCACTACCCGAGGGGAAAAGAGAAACATAAACAATGTACCTTAAAATATTTTGTAGCATTATTGTCTTTTAAATAAATTCGAAACACACTTCTTTGGGCTCTTGTGAATCATGTGGATGTACAATTTGATGACTCTCAAAGAAAGGAAAAAGAAACTAAAGCATCACTCATTCAAAGCTTCCATGTAATAAACAAGCTGGAGTAGTAACATATTAATGAGTTTATCTGGAAGTAAATTCTGAAACCTTAAGCATCTGGACATCATGGTGATTTTGGTCAGTGTTTACTTCTTGAGTAAATAAGCAAAGGGGGAAAAATTCTCAAAGTAGAAAGGCACAGATACTACAACTGAGAATTGGCCATGACAGAATTCTTTCTATTTTTTTCCCCTTAGGACAACATTCTCATTCTCCGTAGACTTACCAGTCTGACAGCTGTGATTTGTTTATGCCCTCCACCCATAGGAAGTGATATCTTGAGCTTGATATCATTCCTCTGAGGAGTTCCTGTTGACTTGTTAAACCAGGCTCCTAGACTAAGCATAGTTAGAAGAGCAGGTTATAACCTTCTTGCTACAATCTTAGTGGTGTTTATAGGACAGATGATTGGGAAAGAGAAGGCTTTGACTTTCTTCTTCCTTGATGCAGTGTGTGGGCCATCTGTTTTGTCAAGTGCACATACAGTACTTACCCTTTAGATCACCTCCAATGGCCTCAATTATTTTTATTGAAACTTGCTTCCCTAAAAGCTCTTTCTCTACCCCCTCCCCCCCAAAAAAGTTATGATTGGCTTTACTGTGGCTCACTTAGACTGGATCTGCTGCTGTAGGGAATTTTCCAGTGCATGAGGGATGATATGAGGTTGAGATTCTAGTAACAGGTGTCCTAAGTATTTTCACAAGTTAAGAGGAGAGGATTTATGGGATTGTGTTGCTAAAAAGATAATTATTTGGTCTTAGGAAATTAGTTTCTTGGAGTCACAATATTCTTCCCAGTTAAAGGATGGACTTTTGCCAGAAATAAATACATCTGCAAATGAATTTATGGCTAAGAAAACTGCCTTGGCTGGGATTTTTTCTATCTATATCTTAGTAAGGATCCCCAAGGATTAAAAAACAAACCAAAAAAAAAAACCTTATCAAGGTATGACTGAGCTCCAAGTAATTGAAAGTTGTTTTTTTTTTTTTTTGCCCTGCTTGGACAAGACTATAAGAATGAAAAACAAACAAACAAACAAACAGCAGAGTCAAATACAAGACTTTTATACTAAGGCATTTCCCCCAAATAGTCATGGAACATAAACAATATAGAGGAAAATATCATTCCTTCTTCATTTTCCTTTTAGCATCATTAAGTAACTAAGCTGTCAATCCATACCAGCCTAGGTAGTATTGATTTGGATTGTTATATCATGCTGATTGGTATTACAAATATCTCAGGAATACTGGCAAAGGCATGTGTAGAGCTTGGATGGGGGGGGTGCTGCAATGCCTGGGTGAAGATTTGCTCTTGGCATTTCTCCTTAGGCTTAGAGTTATGGCCACTGTAAATTCTTCCTTGGGCTATAATGGTACATCCTTGTCTAAGCTCTCTGAATGCATATGAATGGCGGGTGCTGATATCACACAAAAAGGGCCTAGCTAATCTCTAAGGACATCAGTCTAATTCCAAGCATTCAATGTATGCACTACAGTTCTGGAAGTGTTGGCACTTCTTTTGGTGTGTGTGTGTGTTCTTTCTGTTTTATTTGTTTATGCCCTCCACCCATAGGAAGTGACATCTTGAGCTTGATATCATTCCTCTGAGGAGTTCCTGTTGACTTGTTAAACCAGGTTCCTAGACTAAGCTTAGTTAGAAGAGCAGCTTATAACCTTCCTGCTACAATCTTAGTGGTGTTTATAGGACAGATGATTGGGAAAGAGAAGGCTTTGACTTTCTTCTTCCTTGACGCAGTGTGTGGGCCATCTGTTTTGTCAAGTGCACATACAGTACTTACCCTTTAGATCACCTCCAATGGCCTCAATTTTTTTTATTGAAACTTGGGGAAAACTGAATCCTCATGATGCTTAGCATCTCCTTCATTAGTTGATGGGTAAATTGAGAATTTTCAAAGTGTGGAGAATTTTCCGTTGGGGTCTGGAAAGTGTTTCCAAATACCCCAGTATATACTTTGGGCTATGGAGACTAATACCAAAAAGTGGCTAGAGACTAGAAAACAGGTAAAATGAAGAATATTTATATCTGGGAGTCATTAGACTAGGAAAAAGTAGTTCACATATGACTTCATAATTGTCTTCAAGCAAATGAAAGACTATCATTTTCATAAAGAAACAAGCAAGTGTAAATACGTTTAAATGTTGAGTCAAATTAGACATAAAGATATTGGTTGTAAGGTCATTAAAAAATAAAAGAGGGCACCAAGTTAGCATGCAAGTCAAATTCCTAAATTTCTCTAAAAGCAGGATAGATAATGATCTCTCCTCAATAATTAATGCATTCATTTCTTTGGAGACAAGGAACTAAACTAGAAGACAACCTTAGATATGTACCTTCTTTATGACTATATACCTTCAATATGTATATCTACTTGGTTAGAAGCTTGTTGGTTAACTCCATGAATTCTCTCTCTCTGCTTTTAAATTAAACTTCATATTTACTCTGAAGGTTATTTTTATAAATATCGTTTTCATGAATTTTTACTTCCAGAAACATAAACTGTGTTTCAATAGGGGAAATGAATATTCATACTGTTAAATTGTTTCAATGATCAGGTTTCATTTTTTTTAATTATTCATTTTACCATGTAGTGGCTTTTCAGCCACTTTTTAGGTAACTACTATGCATGCGATTTAATTATACAGTTTTATATGTGAAAATACAACAACCAAACATAGGTAACTTGAGACAAACAAGAAAACAAATGGAAAACATGCTCAAGAAAACTACTATTTTGTTAACATCAAATCACTGTTGAGCATCAGTGTATAAACACGTTCAAAAGTGTGAGTATGTATTAGTTATCTTTTTTAAAAAAACCATGTGAACAGTATTCAAAATTGAATATATGGGCAAATAATATCCATCACAAAAGGAGTTTTGCTTTTCATTTGCATGCATTTCATTCTTTATATTCCTCACCATGAGCAACTTCCCTCTTTTTTAAAAAAAAGAAAATGAAATTAGATACTTTAAAAAGTAGTAATTATAGAACACCACAAAGAACACAGTGCAGGTAACAGTGACTAAATATTTAACTCCATGAAACTCAAATGGTACATGTTGGCACACATGAGTAAATATGTTAATGTTTATTAATCTAAAAAATGAGAAAATATTATAAAAATATAAGGAGTAAAAAAAAACCTAGACAAGTTAAAATAGAGAAAGTCTTTAAGCAAAGTCATTTGCATTGGACAATATTTAATATATTAAATTTCCATCTAAAATAACCAGAAGTTGACTTATCTAAATCCCAGGACACTGACCACATGTTAAGAGCGGCAGTTAAGACTAACCTCCCCAAGGTTTCTGTGCAGTAGTTAGTTAATGTGTTGTGGTTCCACATTTCAGCATCACTGGTAATATTAGTTCTTTTTTCCTATTTATTTTACAAAAATAACCATTCTTTAAGTTATTGTACACAATAAAAGCAGATCTGTAGGTTGATTTCGATAATTGATAATTTCTTTAATAACTACATGTATATTCTTCTACCAACTTCACATACCTGGAGAGAGAAAAAGAAAGAGAGAGAGAGAGAGAGAGAGAGAGAGAAGATCCTTAATATATAGATAACAATACTTTAAAAACCAGAACTTACATCAACATTTGAAATTTCAAATTGGGTATATATTGGGTATGCACAATTTATAATGACCATGAGCATATAATATCATCCAGGTTATAGAGTTAGCTTTGCAACACTGTGTTATTTGGTTATACCTAGAATATGCTTTTGAAAGGCAGGCATACTGGCAGGAAAGATCTTGGCCCTTTCAAAAAAACTTGTTATTGGGTCAGCTAGGTGGTACAGTGGATAGAGCCCTGAAGTCAGGAGGACCTGAGTTCAAATCCAGCCTCAGACCAAACACTTGATACTTACTAGCTGTATGACCCTGGGCAAGTCACTTAACCCCAATTACTTAAAAAAAAAAATAAAACAAAAAAATTAAAAAACCCATATTTGAAAAAAAAACTTGCTAGTCACCCAATGATGTCCACAAAAGTTCTTCCCAAGATGTCTTAGAAATATGAGAATATGAGAAGAACGAAAAACGTCGTGAAACCTGAGGACTCCCAGGTCAAGGAGACATTGAGTAAGCCACAAAAGACAATTGTCTTTGATTTGAAATTGTTTGATAATTTTGCCTCTAGCTGTTTTTATCTTCACTCATATTTTCTAATCTCTTTAAGATATTGTCAATCTATGCCTGGTCTCTTTACAACTTTCACTCCAATACTACTGGTTCTGCTTTCTGGGGCCAAACAAAGTCTAATCATTCTTGTACATGACAGCCCTTAAGATTCTTGAAGACAGATACCATATATCCTCATGTCTTTTCTTCTCCAGTTCTTTTAATGAAATAGATTCAAGTACCATAAGTTATTTTGGTTGACCTCCTCTGAATATGGTCTACCTTATGGAATTTCATCTTTACTTATGGCACCCAGAAATGAACAAGACTCCTTGAAATGTGACCTGAACAAGGCAGAGTACAAATGAGTTCTTATCTCCCTATTCCTGGAAACTATGCCTGTCTTGATACTGTTTAAGAAAGCTTTTTGGCATGCCACTTTACAAAGCTGAGTTGAAGTAAACTTGTAATCCACTAACACTTCTAGATCTTTTCCCCACAATTTGATATCTAAACATAATTTTCCCCCAAACTATATTTGGGAAATTGACTTTTTGTACCAAAATAAAAGATTTTACATTTATTCCTGTTGAATTTCATCTTAAGAGTTCACTTTTTTTCTATTTTTTACAAATTAAAGGTTTGTGGCAACCCTGCATGGAACAAGTCTATCAGCATGATTTTTCCAATAGCATGTGTTCACATCATGTCTCTGCATCACATTTTGGTAATTCTTGCACTATTTCAAACTTAATTATTATTATTATATCTGTTATAGTCATCTGTGATCAGTGATCTTTGATGTTATTATTGTAATTGTTTTAGGGTGCCACAAATTGAGCGCATATCAGGAGGCCAGCTTAATTGATAAATGTTGTGTGTGTTCTGACCAGTCATTCCTATCTCTTTCCCTCTCCTCAGGCCTCCCTATTCCCTTAGACATAGCAATATTGAAATTAGACTAATTACTAACCCTACAATGGCCTCTAAGGGTTTAAGTGAAAGAAGGAATCAATAGATAAGGCAAACTTTATTGTGGTCTTATTTTAAGAAATTGCTACAGGCACCCCAACCTTCAACAACCACTACCCTGATCAGTCAGCAGTCATCAACATCAGGGTAAGACCCTCAATCAGCAAAAAGATTATGACTTTCTAAAGGCTCAGATGATGGTTAGCATTTTTTTTTAGCAATAAAGTATTTTTTAATTGAGGCACAAGCATTTCTTTTTTAATATAACACTACTGATTGGGAGCCAAGATGGTGGAGTGAAAGCAGTGGCTTGCTTGAGCTCTCCCCCAAACCCCTCCAAATACCTGTAAAAAATAGCTCTAAACAAATTCTAGATCAGTAGAGCCCACAAAAAGACAGAGAAAACAAATTTCCAGCCCTAGACAACCTGGATGAATGATTAGAAAGGTCTATCATGCCTGACTGGGAGAGGAAGGCAGTTTAACGTGGGCACACAGGCAAAACAGGACTCAGCAAACCTGGAGCAAGTCTCAGAGGACTAAATCAAAGGCAGCTGTGGTGGTTTCCAGACTTCTCAACCCACAAACACCAAAGACAACTTAGAAGGTAAGTAGGAAAAGTCTGTAACTGTGGTGAGGGAGAAACATGGTCCCATGGCCCAGCTCTGGCTACAGCCCTGGGGTGGCAGCTGCTTCTTCTGGCCCACACACTGAGAGGCAACTGAGGCTGATCAGAGGGAGATTGCAGCAATCTTTTGCTGGTGCTGAAGCAGGATTCTCTTACTTTGCCTGTCCTTGGAACTGGGTCACAGTTCTAGGTGGTGATCCTGGGGCAAGGAGGAGCACTGGTGTGGTGGAGCTTGTAGTGGTGGTGGAGAAGGAATCCTCCTCCCAGTTCCAAGGTAGAAAAGAGTGCTTGTGGTCACTCATAGACCAGAGCAGGGGCCAGGAAAGGAGTAAATACCTGGCCCTTGATCACACCACCTTGGGAGAACTGAAAACTTACAGGTCCCTAGAAGTATCTCTTTAAATGGTTACACAAAACTCCCGAAGCTTGGGACAGTACATTCTCCACATTGGAAGCAGATCCCTACCCTAACAAAGAGTTTATAACTCAAGAAATTGGCTGGGATCATGAGCAAACAAAGACACAAAAAAAGACAGACCACAGAATCTTTCTTTGGTAACAGAGAAGATCAAAACATACAACCAGAAGAAGCCAACAAAGTCAAAGCTCCTACATCCAAAGCCTCCCAGAAAAAATATGAATCAGTCCCAGGCCATGGAAGAGCTCAAAAAGGATTTTGAGAAGCAAGTAAGAGAAGTAGAGGAAAAACTGGGAAAAGAAATGAGAGTGATGCAAGAAAATCATGAAAAATTAGTCAACAACTTGCTAAAGGAGACCCCCAAAAATACTGAAGAAAATAACACATTAAAAAGTAGCCTAACCCAAATGGTAAAAGAGGTCCAAAAAGCCAATAAGGAGAAGAATGCCTTAAAAAGCATAATTGGCCAAATGGAAAAGGAAGTACAAAAGCTCATTGAAGAAAATGCTTCCTTAAAAATTAGAATGGAGCAATTGGAAGCTAGTGACTTTATGAGAAATCAAGACATTGTCAAACAAAACCAAAAGAATGAAAAAATAGAAGACAATGTGAAATATCTCACTGGAAAAACAACTGATCTGGAAAACAGATCCAGGAGAAATAACTTAAAAATTATTGGACTATCTGAAAGCCATGATCAAAAAAGGAGCTTAGATATCACCTTGCAAGAAATCATCAAGGAAAACTGCCCTGATATTATAGAACCAGAGGGTAAAATAGAAATGGAAAGAATCCACTGATCACCTCCTGAAAGAGATCCCCAAAGGAAAACTCCTAGAAATACTGTAGCCAAATTCCAGAGTTCCCAGGTCAAGGAGAAAATATTGCAAGCAGTCAGAAAGAAACAATTCAAGTATTGTAGAAACACAATCAGATTACCACAGGATTTAGCAGCTTCTACATTAAGGTACTGCAGGGCTTGGAATATGATATTCTGGAGGGCAAAGGAGATAGAATTACAGCCAAGAATCGCCTACCCAGCAAAACTGAGTATAATCCTTCAGGGGAAAAAAATGAGCGTTCAGTGAAATAGATGACTTTCAAGCATTCTTAATGAAAAGATAAGAGCTGAATAAAAAAATCTGACTTTCAAATACAAGACTCAAGAGAAACATGAAGAGGTAAACAGGAAAGATAAATCATTAAAGTAGAGCTCTTTACATTCTTGCATAGAAAGATGATATTTGTAACTCATGAGACATTTGTCAGTATTAGGGTAGATGGAGGGGAAAAAATTACATCTATGTATATATATAGACATCCACCAATCATGTCAGCAATGAAGAATATAGTTAACTGTTTTCAAGGACAGCTATATTTTTGTACTATTTCTCTACCTATCTTACACATTTATGCCCAGTTTGACATCTCCCCACCCCCACATTTTCAATGCAAAATCATTCTTCCTAGCAGAGAAAAAAGAATAAAAATAAGATTTGAGCAACTCTTCCATTTTTCTTATGTAATCACTTGTCATCATCTAATTTACTACATGCAGAAATCCTGACTCCTTTTGAGCCATTATATTTTTCTCTAAAGGAGCTGCAAAAAAAACAAAAACAAAAACAAAACAAAACCTAGCCATTTTTAATGTCCTTAACTTCCTTTAATAAATGTTTCATGGTTGATTCTCCATATAAGTTCCTGCAGTTGCCTGTTATCTTTTTAAAGTCATACACTTCTTGGGATAATTTATGTAAATTAAGAAAGTTATGTGTGTTTAAAAATCAATGATTCCTTCTCACTACTTCATCCACTGATATTCTTTTGTAGAGCTGTATTACAAGAACTCTAATGGAGACCTAAAAGTTACAAAGGAGTCATGGAGACAATTCTCTTATGGTGGGTCATATGCTTCTCTTCATTCACATACAAAAAAATTAAAGATCCTTAGTTTTAAGTTTCCATTATGGCAGCTAGGTGGCACAGTAAATAGAGTCCCAGACCTGGAGTCAGGAAGATTTGAGTTCAAATCCAACTTCAGACACTTACAAATTATGTGACCCTGGATAAGTCACTTGACCTCTGTTTGCCTCAGTTTCCCTGTCTGTAAAATGGGGATAATGGTAACACCTACCTCCCAGTATTATTGTGAGGATCAAAGACAATAATTGCAAAGCACTTATCACAGTTTCTGGCACACTGCTTTATGATGATGATGATGATGATGATGATGATGATGATGATAATGCCCTTCAGTTATACCTGTTTTATTATATATATAATCTAATGAAAAATTCAAGACTCTTTATGTTTTGCTTAGTTTGAGTTTAACTTAATATCTTTAACCCAAGTATCTCAAAGTATCTTTTAAAATTAACATCTTTGAGAAATACTTACAATCTACTAATATTCCACACTGTAGGGTTGGAAAAAGTGTAAGGAAAATGAGGTTCCTAAGACTATGTAGCTAATCAAGAAGCTCTAGAAGTGTCACTCATGTCTTCTGATTTCTAGAAGTTATTTATTAGATAACTGTATCTGACTGATTCTGAAGTCTGTTTAGAATCTTAGGACACTGATATCAGAACCAGTACAATCAACTCCAAGTCAGTGAGTAAGAGAAAAGCATATAGTCCTTCTGTATGTTTTTGATTCAAAAGAATGACAGCTTATAAACTACAAATGCATCACCCACAGCTGAATTTCAATTCAGCATGGTGATTGGACAAGAAGTATCATGGATAACTGAAAAGCTTTATATAATACAAAAATATTGTTTTAGGAAAAGCTTCAAATTCCTTTCTCCACATGCCCTACTAAAAAGGAACAAAACTTACTGGATTCATTTTACCTTCTTTTCTATCCTTATCCCTGTCCACAGTAGCAGAACTAGGTAACAGTTCATTGAAAGAAAAAGAGCTAGCAAGACAGAGGAAAATCAAAGATCCATATAAAACACGGACTAGATAAATAGTCTCTGAATAAGCACAAATTGACTGATTGTTCCAACTTGAGTGCTATTTAATATCTACAAATTTTGTAGAATATATCTTTTAAAATAGCTTGGTGTGATGAAACAATGCTGCAACAGTTTGACAATTACACAATTCTATTCAAATGTATTTTAAAGTGCTCCAATTTTTTTTTAAAGCATAAGCTATTTGATAAGCAGGAAATTGCAACTAGAGGATTCAGGAGAATTGAACTCTTAAACAATTTTATACAAATTAACTTTTATACAAAAGTTGAATTTAAAGACCAAGACAAAAGAAGGCATTGAATAGAGGGAAATGGTCTCTCAATTCAAAAAGTACCGTCAAGCATTTTATACAGATTTGATAGTGTGATAGGGCTTACTGCTGAAGTGCATATATGAAGTTGGTTATGACAATTCAGTCAGCTAAAATGAAAATACTACAAAGAACCAGATTGCGGAAAGCCTTAACTATCAGAATCAGAAGTTTATACTTTATTTAGTAGGTGATGGTTTATTTTATTTTAGTTTTTGTTTATTATTGGAATGGTCACTAAGGTGCCTTCTGCTGTCATTTGCAGAGAAACACACAAAGTAGCTGATGGCATTGTATTTTTTTCCCTTGCTAAAAATAGTATAATGCACACTATTCTTTTATTATTATTATTATTATTATTATTATTATTAAATGGGAATATTCTTTGTCTGAGGAGGAAAGAAGACAACACCTTGAGAAAATGATAGGGTCAAAAAAATGGAGGAGGTGGAGGAAAAGTAGAATGTAGAAGAAAGAAGCAGGAGAGGAAGAAGAGGAGGAGGAGAAAGAAAAGGAGGAGGAAGAAGAAGAGAAGGAAAAGAAAGAGAAGGGAGAGAAGGAGAATGAAGAAGGAGCAAAATGGGAGGAGGAGAAAGAAAAAGAGGGAAGGAAAGAGGAAGAAGTATAGAAAGAATAAAAAGAAGAGAAATAAGAGGAGAAGGAGTAAGAGAAAGAGGAGAAAAAGGAGAAGAGGAGGAGTGATGGTAATGGTAGAGGTAATTCTAAGGCTAGGGAAGAGAAAAAGGCAAGGAGGAGCACTGGTTTGGAATCAGAAAAATTGGATACAAATCCTCCATTTTTCACTTCCTACCTGTAAGATCTCTTGCAAGTCATTGGGACAATTTGCTAATCTGTTAAATGAGTGGAATGAACTAAATGTCCACTAACATTCTTTCTGACTTTAAATCTATATTCCTATGTTTGTAGGATGAGAGGAAGGAGCTAGTAGAGATTGAATGATTAAAGATATACGAGAGACAGAAAGGAAGAAGGGCATGGAAGTATCAAGAAGGGATGAATAAAGCCAAAAGTATTAACTTTGTGCTCTCATCCAGTTCATACCCCCCTTTTTGTTCATAAGAATATCATTATAGATTTTGTCAGAAATCTTGGCAAAACAGTACTGTGAGGGTCAAAAACCTTCCCAAAAACAGATGAAATTAATTTGGTATGACCACCTGTGTATGTATCCCTGGAAGTCTGACCCTACTTCTTCTTCTTCTTCTTCTTCTTTTTTTTTGGCAAGGCAATCAGGGTTAAGTGACTTGCCCAGGGTCACACAGCTAATGAGTATCATGTGTCTGAGGCCAAATTTGAACTCAGGTCCTCCTGACTCTAAGACTGGAGCCCTATCCACTGCACCACCTAGCTGCCCCTCTGACCCTTCTTCTATATTTTGTCCATAACTTTTTAAAATCTGAGGTCATTGTAAATCTCACTAGTACTTCCACAGATTTCTTTTAACTTGCCTCACTTCTTCTTTATCAAAATTACATGATTGTATTGACAGAATATCATGTTTGAAATTCTCTCATCCATTCAGAGCCATTTTCTTTTTTAGAATCTCTGGTCAGATGATCATACTTTATCTTGTTAAGAAGGTTTGCAATGTGTGAATGTGCTATCCACAGCTCTCTTTTCTTAACTATTATAAACTCTAAGGTGACATGGCAACTTCTTCCTGTGGGAGTTTCCATTATTTCTACCTTACCAATTTGTTTTCATTGATGGACAAATTCTGTGAAAAATAGAAACTCAGAGTTATATGGGACCTCAAAGGCTATGTAGTCCAATTCATACCCAATCAAGAACTAGAACAATGGTGTCACATTCAAATAGCAACGGATGCCTGCTGACTACATATTAACTTAGAAAACCACAAATTAATTGTTTTGTTAAGTATTTCCTAATTACATTTGAATCTGGTCAAGTTTCCCAGAGTTTGACACCTCTCCTCTAGAGATTCCTCAATATATAGGCTTTCAGCATTTACCAGACAACTTCAAGTGAAAGGTGATTTGCTTCCCAAGGTATCCCATTTCTCTTTGGGATATCCCTAAGTGTTAGGATGCTTTTTCTTCCTTATATTAGACCAAAATCTCCTTCTCTACCACTTCCATCCATTTCCCTTAGTTCTTTTCTCCTTGGCCAATATAAAAAGCAAAACCACAAATAAGAACCAAATTCTCCTACATGGCAGACATCAAACGTTTGAAAATAGGTATTATGTTCCTTCCTAGTCTTCTTTTCTCCAGGCTAAACGTTTAGTCTAGTTCCTTCAAGTGATTCTTATATGGAATGGGCTCCTCTCTGCCGACCCCTTAAAATCTGTATGTCTCTCCTCTAGTCTGCCAAGATTTTCCCAGAATTTGGTGCCCAGGACTGAACATAACATTATAATGGACTCCCTTGTTCTGGGTCATTATATCGATTTTAATGCAGCATGAGATCACATCAGCATTTTTTGCATTCATTTTATACTAACCATGCCTTTACTCTCTTGTACTTATGAAAAAAATTTACACACATACACACATACACATACATATATATTTAAAACCTTAACATAGGATTTTATATTTATCTCCATTGAATTTAGTCTTAACAGATTCAGACCATCATTTTAGCCTCTTGAAAAATTTTGGAGTCCTGAATCCATCTTCAAACATGTTAGTTATCCTTTTAAGATTTTTATCATCTCAAAGTTTAATAAGTGTTCTGCCTATGTCTCCATAGATTAACAATGGTACTTAGTATGTGGAGGACTCTGCATTGTCTGTCTGGGAAATTCTACAGGGGCTAGACTTTTCCTCTGAAAAGGGAAATATGTTTTTCTTTTCTTTTTAAGTTAGTCCAGAACTAAACCAAACTAGGGATGGGCCCTCTTATTGGGTGTGGGAGAGGGAGAGTAACTTAAGTCCTTCCTGGATTCAATGTTAATCAAAATTATAATGTAGGTGTTAATAATTCTTAGATACATCCACTAAATCAATCAATCAACCCAAAGTAAAAACTAGCTATTTGTGGGATAGTTTGTCCCAGACTTTTCAGTGGGGGGTGGGGGGTGTTGAATTTTATGCTAATTGGTCTTTTTATTTCACATTAGTAAATATCTCTTTCTAAACTCTAAGTGTTTGTACTAAATAGAGAGTAAACCAGTGCCAAAAAGAGTAATATGATTGGGCAGGTATGATTTATTCCTAATGGGACTCTTTTTTCTATCCTTTTTCAAGTTGTTCAAAAAACATCCCCTTAATAAAACACTAGAATTTTATCAGGAATCAAAATCAAACTCATAAGCCTATAGTTAGCAGACTCCACTTTTTTCCATTAAAAAAAAGAGAGAGAAAATATTTGCATTCTCCAGGCCTGTATGACATTTTCAAAACCAGTAGTTTAGCTAGTAAAAGTTCTTATTGTGACTGAATGTTTCACATTGGTTTAGAAAATTGAATTCAATAAAGTACTCTTTTTCTATTACTTTATGTAAATTAATTATTTACATGGTATCTCCTCCATTAAAACGTGAGCTCTTTGAGGTCAAGAATTGGTGGGATTTTTTTTTCACATCCCTCACACTTAACCCAGTACTTCAAATATAGTAAGTTCTTAATAAATCCTTGTTGATTGATTCATCATATGACTTGGATTTCCAAACCTTCATCTCTTTCAGGTAGTTTTTTTTTAAATTTTCATTTCAAGGATAATCAACCTTGCCTAAGAAGACAGGCCAAAAATAAACCAGAATAATTCAACAAATATTTATTAAATACATACTATTTGTAGGCACTAAGCTAGGCACAAACCTAAAAACAAAACAGTCCTTGTCCTCAAGGAATTTCCATTTACCTGAACTAGTCCTACATCCTCTGTGCGGTCCATTATCATTGTTCTATTTATTCACTCCTAAACAGTGTCCTATTCCTTCTCTGATTCCCTCAAAATCTTTTTTTTAATGTTCCTTTAAAAAATTACCCTCTTTTACTTCCAATCAATCAAAAAACATTTATCAGTTGCCTACTATGTGCTGGGCAACATGCTAAATGCTAGGGATGAAACAACAAAAGAGTCCTTCCTGTCAAGTTGCTTACATTCACCATTCGACTCTGCTCATCCTAAATTTTAGTTTTCCTCTATGATTAATATCTCATCTGTGTTCTCACAGAACCATGCCATGTTTAGTATTCAGTCTTCATTACTCCCTGGTTTCCATAGCCTATACAGGTATTTTTAAAGTATAAATTGGTTGCTGGGATTTCTGAGCATCCACCATAGCAATTTCTTAGGTGGCTTTTCCCTGCCCTCTGAGACATGAGATCTCCAGTAAAGCACGAACGGATCAGATACTCTGATGTTAGCAGAACAAGACTCATAACAGATGTGTGCATAATTGAAGTCCCCAACCACTACTATATCTTGCCTCTTTGCCAGTTCTTTTTTTTTAAATTTGTTTTAGGAAAATATCCATATCTTCTATTTGCTCTAAATGTTTCTATATACTTTTTCCTTCAACCAAATCCTGTCCACTATTCTTCTCCCTGTGGATTTCTAGGAACAATTCCATGAATTTACAATATCCTGCTTTCTTTGATCTAATCCTTTTCAACAATGTTTTTTAAAAATGGCTAATCCTTTGTATGTAAATGTAAATGAGTGTGCAGGGGGGCATTTAGAAAAATCCTGATTTAGAAAATTGGATCTAGTCATACTCACAAAAAACCTGTACTCCTAAATTGTAACATAATAATTTAGTTTGTAGATTTTAGACATTTAGTCAATACTTGAAGATTAGAATTTTCAAGGGAACTTTGTAACATGATTATTCTATTTGTTGCAATATTAATAAATTACAATGACCAAATAAAACGTAGCTTTAACTGTAATTACCAAACCCTTTTAAACCAAATTATCTTTATTTTGTCAATATCTTAATTTTAGGTTTATACAATATGACACAATTTTCCATATCACATTGCTTATAATGACATTTTTTAGTCACAACAATTTTTTTTAAATTCAACATTTTATTGCTTGGGGTTTTTATTTTTGCTTTTTTATTAATCATATTACCTTATATTTTCTATTTCATTTTTATTATGAAACATAAGTAGTAGTAAAATAATTTATTTCTTGAACTTATGTTCCTTTCTGTCATTCCAAAACAAAACAACATGTTTTTTTGCCAAATTGAGGAAAATTTTCCCTAAAAAACCCTAAAATTTCTTTTATGTTTATTTTCACAAAGGGAACATCCTTTATTTCTTAATAGCTAAAAATATAATTTTATTGTTCTATTTCTTGAACATTCCCCCATGGTCAATGAATGTAAATCTGTATTTACGTTCCTTTGCAAAATGGAAACAATAAAGCTCAGAGCTTTGCTAGAAAATAGACATTAACCCTTTGTATGTACTGGGGAAATATGCTGATCATGTTTCTAAATACAACATTGTTGATGTTATGAATCCAACTAAAAATCTCAGAATCATAAAATCATAGAATCATAAGTTAATAGCTCTAGAATTAGAAAGGTCCCCAGGGACCATCCTGACCAGCCTCTTTCTTTGAAAGTTGGGGAAAAAGAAGCCCAGGTAGGTCAAGTGTTAGAGTTTGAAGGTCTCAGTCTCAAAGATTATCTTATCCAAACTGTATCTAACTAATAATCCACAGTACAATAGCCTTCATTCTAAGTCCTTCCTCAAATATTTCACCCAGGACTGAACACTGTAGTGAAACATGACATAACTGTTAGCTACTAAAACATTGCAATAAATATTTCAGTTTGAGTGGGGCATTTTTTTTTTGTCACGAACTTCTTAGGGCATATGCCTATCAATGGAATCTCAGTCAAATGATAAGAGAATTTTTGTGACTCTTGTTTTGCATAGTTACAAATTGTTTTCCAGAATATTTTTTTTTACCAATTACTAGCTCTATCAGCAATGTATTATTTTGTGTATCCTTCCACAACCCTTCCAAAGTTGGCTTTTCCCAGTTTTGTTTTGTTTTGGTTTGGTTTGGTTTGGTTTTGGTTTGACTAGGAGAAAGTAAAGTGAAATGATTTCTGCTTTTGCTTTAGACTCTATGCTTCTATTCACTCCGTCTAATATCACATTAGCCTTTTTTGTTATCACCTTGTTGAATGATTTTTAACTTGCAGGCTAATAAATCTCATGATTACAGTCACAGAAACTACTGTCTCAACATGCCAGTTGATTGCTAAATTTTATTTTTTAAATGTTCAGCTGATTAAAAAAAAATCCAAGTGTGCAATTTTATATATTTCTCCAATTAAACTAAGTAGATTTATCTCCCATTTCTAGATTATTAATATCTTTGGGGATCCTTACTCTGTCACCATTCTCTGGCTTTGTGTTAACTAAAAATCTGATAAGCTTGCCATTGTCTATTCAAATCCATTTATAAAAATATTGAACAGTCCAGAACCAAAGGCAGATCTCACTGTAGTTCATCTTCTATTCAGCAGCCAAAGTAACTTTCAGAAAGTCTGGATCTCTTGAATGTCCCATTCCTACCTCAATAAGTTCCGGTAGCTTCCTATCACCTGTAGGATCAAACATAAAGTCCTCTGTTTTCAGTGTGAAGTTCTTCTAACATTTCCTTCCTCCATTTCCAATCCTCTACTTCACTCACCTTCACATATTCCACAATTCAGTTGCACTGTGCTCTCTGCTGTTCCTTGTAAAGACCACTCTTTCACCCATCTCCATGCCTGAAAGGCAATGTCCAGTGACCTCTTTCTATTATTTTCTCTGGCTCCCTTCAATCTCAGCACAAATTTCACCTTCTACAGAAGACCTTTCCTAGAGTCCACTAAGCTTCTAGGTTACCTTCCATTTCTCATATATGTGTGTGTGTGTGTGTGTGTGTGTGTGTGTATGCATGTGTATATATATATAGATATATGTATGTATATGTGTGTATACATAGACATATATACACAATACATATTTATTACATTATATATTTACATATATTACATATTATATATGCATATGTGTATAGACAGATATTTACATATTGTCTCTATTAGCATATCAGCTTTTAAGGGCAGGTACTGTTTTTATGTGTGTATTCTTAGGGCTTAGCACAGTGTCACTATATAGAAAGCATTTAAACAAAATGCTTCTTTTTATTGTTAATTAATATTTGCATAAAAATTTATTTTGTTTAAAGTTTTTATTGAAGTCTTCTGTTTCTTATATTCTCTGAGTTATCCCTGCAATTTCCTATCCTAGAGATCCATCACATATAATAAATGGTACTTTCAAAGGTAAAAAAGAGAAAAAACAGCATAACTTATCAATATATTGAAAATGAAATATATCTTGACTGATAGTTACTAAAATATTGTGATAAATATTTCAGTATGAGTAGGGAATTTTTTTTGGTCATGATCTCTTTGGTTATATGCCTACCAATGCAATCTCAGTCAAATGATAAGAGAATTTTTGTGACTCTTGTTTTACAAAGTTACCAATTGTTTTCCAGAATTTTTTTTTACCAATTTAAAGCTCTATCAGCAATGTAATATTATGCTTATCCTTCCACAACCCCTCCAAAGTTGACTTTTCCCAGTTTTTAAACTTTGTCATCTTCGCTAACTTGCTGAGTGTGAGGTGATGCAGCAGGGTTACTTAGTATTTCTCTTATTGTTATTAATTTGGAACATTTCATGTGGTTGTAAATAGTATGTAATTCTTTTGAGAGCAGTTTGTTTCTATTTTTTAACTTCTTCAAATAGATTTCTTAAAGCCCTCTATAATTACGTTAGAGAAGCCAGCTTGTGAAATAACAAGCACTCTCACACTCATATCTGCTCCTTTGTGCCTTGAGGACAGTCAGATCCTTGTTTCTGAGTAAGAGCTCCATACTTCAACAAGATACCCTCCTTACTATGGTGGTGGTGCTCTATTTTACCTATATGGGGGATTTGACAATGTCCCAAATCCCTCTTCAGATGTCTTCTCATAGGGCATGGGAATAAACATGTGAATTAAATTCTAGGAACAAGTCTGCATATCCTTTCATTTCCTAGGACAGATATGCAAATTAAAGTCAACAATTACACTGGATTATATAAGATCTATCAAAAACAAAAATGGATATTCAGGAACATGATCAGATATGAGCTGAGATTCAGGTTGGAGACATTGAAAACAATCACTTCTATGGAAGTATCAGGCTGTAAAAAGGAGATCAACTCAAAAACTGAATGGTAGTCTAGATAATAAGACAGAAGCAGGGCTCAAAAGCAATACATACTGGGCGTCATATTATCCTGAAAATGTTATAAATGGTAGAGTGTGAGATTTTCCTAGCTCACAAACTGATTCTGACATGGTCTTGCACTCAGATTTCATGTATAATATTTTTCTACCTCAGCAGACTGAGAAATTAACTGATGGATGAATATTTCAAGATTATGTTTATGAACAGAAAGGTCAATATATTACTTCACAACTATGGCAAGAGAATGATTAGTCTATCCTTGCTGAATATCCCTAGAATTTATTTCTTCACAAATAGGACTATACCCCCATAAGACAAACTGAAAAGTAGGCAAAGGTTGCTTCCCTCTCTCGTTCATTCTTTCTAAATGTCTCTCTCAACTCCTGTTACCCCACTTAAGCTTTCCTGCTTTCACATCTGGAAATTACAACTACTTCCTTTTTCTTCCTTACCCTTCCTGCTCTACCCCACTCTTCAATCCCTTCACTCCCCATCTTTAGTCTTATCTTATTCATTTCCTTTTCACAAACTAACTGAATAAAAAAAAATCATGAATATGAAATCCCCACCCATTGGCTTGATATTTTGTTGTTTTAGGCTTCTCTTATCTCATGGAGAGGGCTGGGGTCAGTGTTCCAGGGAGTGTGAAGAAAACTGACTATACCCCTGACCAGAAGTAGAAATTTTTAATTGGTATGGAATAATTCAGTGGGAAGTGATGCTGCAAAATGAACCAGGGAAAAGATGAGAGGAGCCTGGCTCTGTGAACAAGCTCAAGGGGATGCAGGGCCTGAAGACTGACAGAACAAAATCCCACTGAATATAAGCAAAGAGGCTTCCTCATAGTCAGCCAATACATTCTTTTTGTTTGTGAAAGATGTATCCCATCTGACATAAGATTGCCATTTAAGCTCCATCTGTCAAGGCTAAAAAGTAAATGGGATTTTCTTTCACTTTGTTTTTATTATTTTGTAGTTTTGAGACCGCACCTAGGGCAAATATCTGAATATGCCAAGAAAAACAAAAGGACTTGGTAAAAGGATTTAAAAACATGTAACACTCATTTACGTTTGATTTTTGAAAATAACACAGAAAAAGGAAACTGAACAAAGTATCTCATATTTCTACTCTTTAGAGAATCCCATCCCATATACAGCTTTTATCTGTCCAAATTCTACATTACAAAAAAGAACAATTCAGTTGCTTAATTGTGAAAATTTATCCTTCCCTGATGCTTGTTAGGAAACATTCAGACTACTGTTGCACATCGTATAAAAAGGCCTAATGGACAAAACATGTATTTTGAAGCTCTGCCTTCCATATGGCTTAGCACAATTACACATTTTTCCATTACAATTATCAGTTTATTTGGTGAGCTTAAATTTAATAGGTTACTTAACATTGCCCTTTAAAAAAAAATTCAAAGACTTTTAGGAATCCATTGATCTTTTTCATGCTATCAGGGCTTTGCAGCAGACTTGAGGGAATTTAAGAACAAGAATACACAAATGAATGCTGTAAAGACATTGAGTCTTTAGAAAAAACAAAACCAAACTCTCTCATATTTCCATCTATCTATCTATCTATCTATCTATCTATCTATCTATCTATCTATCTATCTATCTATCTATACCTATAGTTATATATATACATATATAGGTATGTATCACATATATATAATATATATGAGAATATATATACACACACACATATATGCGTATGTGTCCAAAGTTTGTAAGCAGATATTTGTAGCATATGTGTGCATATTTTTTTATAGAGTTTGGTTTTGTTTTTTTCTAAGGACAAATATATAGATGTATATGTGTGAATATATGTATTTATTTATCTATCTAAAGTCATTAGGTCTGTAAGTAGATATTTGTAGTTATTTAATTTGAGATAAGGCTGTTTGACTTATACCAACCTCCCCAAATTCTACAATAATTCTTAAGCTCATCTTCATAAGGTAAAATAGCACAATGGAAAGTCTACTGGTTCCAGAGTCAGAGGGCCTAAGTTCATAACCCTTCTCCTATCACTTACTACCTCTGTGATCTTGGACAAAACACTAATCTCCCTGTGACTGCAGATTCCTCATTAATATAATGAGGGTGTTAAATTCTATCTGAGGTCCCTTCTAACTCTTAATTTATGATGCTATGATTACATGATCTTAAAATGTTTCTGATTAGGAAAAAAAGTAACACATAAGAATCAGTGTACCTAATTCTGGGAATAACCATACCTGAGCTTCCATTCAACATCCTTACTCCACATGTTTTGAGTCATGAAATATTTCTGTTTGGAGTTAGAGTCCCACCAAAGTATGACTAAATATGAAAAAAAAAATGTGAGATTAAAATTAGCAGAACACTTTTTTGATTTTCAAAAAAGACCTGTTTTAATTTGTTAGGGACATTTTTTTTTCTCCATCTGCCCTGCTTAATGTTATACTTCTGTTCCATATTTTCTTTCTATGTATTTCATTCATCATCCCCTTTCATGTCTTGATGTTTAGTGCATACAAATACTTGAGTGTCTTTCAAGAACCTTCTAATTTGGGAGAAGGGGATAAAGTGCTACCTTCTCTTCCTTGTTTGTAAGCTCTGAGTACCTTAGTTCCTAACTTTCTACACCTACAGGAAGCATCATTCTTGAAGGTTTCTCCATAGAATTGGGCCTTACTTTAGATACCCTTGGGTTTGGATTTTCTCTTCTCCTATTATGGGTGTGTTGGGGCTCAGGACATTGTGTGTTAACTCTTCTCTTTGTTTGTCAATCTGTCCATAAACATTTATTTGCCAGGCACTCTACTAAGCCCTGGGAATACAAATAGAAGCAAAAAGAAAGTCCCTGTCTTTCTGAAATGGGACCTCAAAAAGATAGAGAAAGTCCAGAGTACAGCCTAAAGAGGAAGATGGGCCTCACGGGAAAACCAGCTGCCTTGTGGCATCTTCTCTATCCTCCTTAGCCCCTGCACTCCATCCTTCACACAAGTGGAGTTCTGGAGACAGATTATCAGAACAAGAAAGAGCTAAACCCAGAGTGGGGAAAAAAACTGTTTGGATGCCCTGCTTCCACCACTTCTTAGCTATGGAAACTCTGGCAAATCACTTCACCTCCTGTACCTCAGTTTCTTCATCTATAAAATGGTGATGATAATCTTTTCACTCTCCACCTTATTGGACTGTCATGAAAAAGCCTTTTTTAAAAAAAGCAAAGCATTGTTTAAATGTGAGCTATAATGATCTGACATGATCATAGAGAAAACTAAGTTCCCTCCAACTTTGGTTTGGCCCCACCATGGGTTGAATGGCAGTCATAGCAGTTGTATCTTCTGCCTTTAGTGTAGATCATAGCATCACAGATATGAAACTTAAAGGGATTTTAGTTCTATAGTCCCTTATAATTCCTGTAGTCCCTTATAGTCACCATAATCCCTAGTACAAACTCCTTATAGTCCCCAGAGTCCCTTATAGTTCCTATAGTCCCTAGTTCAACCTCGTGATCTCATAGATGAGGAACTACTGATGCCCCAGGAAGTTTAAGATACTTGTCCATTATCAAACACTTAGCACAGTGCCTGACACATAGTCGATGCTTAATAAATGCTTGATACCTTCTTTCTTTCCTTGGCCGGGTTCACATAGCTAGTAAGTATCTAAGGCGGATTTGAAGAACCCTAGTATTCCTGGCTCTAAGACTCTATTCACTATTTCATGATGTTCTTTCTAAGTGTCACAACTCAGTTAAGCAGGAGGTGAGCTACAACTCCAGAGCACTCTTGTCTTATGACTCGGTGAGAGAAGAGCATCCAAAAGGCTTAGTTAGATCTATGAAACCAATCATCTGGCCCAGTCCATACCTGAATAAGAATTCCTTTCCACTGGAGTCTACCATCTCCTCAAACTATCCTCCTGCATGTTTCCTCATACTAACTGTTAGAAAAGACTGACTGTCCTTATGGCTTCTATTTCCTCTCTGTCTCATGGCACAGGCACAGGGTAGTGGAAATAGCAGACTGCATGATGAATTAGGAGTCATGGATTTTATTCCTGGCACTTTCTGACCACCTGTGTCACTATGGGAGGGTCCTTTAACTTGTCAGGACCTCAGTTTCCTCATCTATAAAATGAGAGTGATGAATTATATTATCTAGAAGGTCCCTATCAGCTATAAAATGTTGTTACATTTCATTTCTTGTGAAAAGGTCCTTGTAAAACCCGTTGTCTACCTGCCACCACCCTTCCCGTGAGGAAATGGGTAACCGGGAAAAAATAAATAAGAGACCAGAGTAAAAAGAGTGAAACTTTTGTTCAGGGAATAGGTCTTTAAATTACCCAGCTCCTACAGAATAGGGAAGAAAGTTTGAAGGTACTTTTTTTTTTAGTTTAAACATCCCCAATAAAAAATAAATCAAATTTTAGCTATAGTTTTTGGTAGAGTATCTCACAAGCAACTAGAACACAAAGAAGTCATTGTTATCTGTGCACTCAATGGCAGATAACCCAGCAGTATTCTGCCCTGGGAGACATTTTTACCACCAACTTGATTTTTTGGCAAAGACCTGATTCATCGTAAGCAAGCTAAAACTGTGTTGTATATTTTTTAAAAGGAAAGATGCTGGAAAACCCTCCTCCTCTATTATGCAACTGTCTCTGAGGAGTTACTGTTTCCCAGCTTCTTTCCTTCCACTAAAAATCTGTGTTTCTAATTATTTGCCTCCAGATGTGCTAGCTTGCTCATTTCCAAGTTGAAAATCTCTTTGTGGTCCTTTCCTAAGTTTCCAAGCTTTCTAGATCTGTTTCTATCAGTTCTGTCTTCACTGTGGTTTAGAACATTTCCCAGGGAATTCTAATCAGTTTAAATGATTAAGATATTTATCCTATCCCTGGATCATCTTGGAGCACAATCTCACATTGCAGAGAAGTTGCAAAATCCTGGGAGCTAAAGGGTCATGGAATTTAGATGGCTTTTTAAAATCACTGCTCTTTTATTTTTCATGCTCCATAGTCAGCTTCTGGTACACTAGCTCTTCCAGACACATATGGAACCCCAATACATGTAGTTACAAAATAGAATCATACATTTAGAACTAGAAGGGAGGTCAAAGGTCAGCAAAGCAAATGCCTTCATTTTATATATGATGAAACAGACTCAAAAAGATGGAGTGATTTGAGAAAAGTCACACAAGCAGTACATTTCAGTAGAGATAGAATTGTAATTCAGATCTTCTGACTCCAAATACAACACTCTTTCCACTAAATCATTCTGTAGTTCCTCCAGTATCCTGTTTGGGAAAGATTGTTTACTTTATTTAAATTTATTTAATCAAACTTAAGTTTTCTTCAACTTCCCTTTATAAGATATTGTTATTGTTCAATCATGTGTGACTCTTCATGACTGACCCTATTGGGGTTTTCTTGGCAAAGATACTGGAGTGGTTTGTCATTTCCTTCTCTAGTTCATTTTAAGGAAATTATGCAAAAAGGATTAAGTGACTTGCCCAGAGGTACACAGCTAGTGTCAGAGTCCAGACTTGAACTCAGGTCTTCCTGACTCTAGGTCCAGAATTCTATCTACTGAGCCACCTACCTGCCTTTACAAATTAGCTATAATGACTAGAGCTCTTAAGAAATGTGGACCATATTTTCCCTCCTAATGTTAACATTTAAAGACTAGCAAGCTTAATCTTTCCCAAAAGCGGTATGACGGAGTAGAAAGAAGACTTTGGAGTCATAAGACCTAGGTCAACATACTGGTCCTCATATTGAATTTTGTATACCTTGGATAAGTCATATGATCTCTCTGTGTTTTAGCTTTCTTATCTACATCAAGGAGTTGGAAAGAAAACTCCTCGTAGAACTTAAAGCACGATTGAAATGTGAGTTGTACTTATAAACAACAGCCAAACTTCTCTTACCTAGAACTCAATTCAACAAACCTTTATCAACTGCCTGCTATTGCATGAAACATGGTGATAAGTGTTGTGGATACAAAGACAGAAAAGTAAGGCTGAAAATACTCCCTGCCCTTATAATCCACTGGAAATATGTGTGTGTGTGTGTGTGTGTGTGTGTGTGTGTGTGTGTGGAGGGGTACTATCTCTCTCTTTATCTGTACAGTACTATCTATCTCATCTCTCTATTGATCTCTATTTATCTGAGGTGTACTATCTATCGATTAATCTATTTCACTTTACATTTCAAAAATCATCAATGGCTTCCTAATGTCTCTTAAATTATATTATATTGTATCATATATCATTATATAATTATATATAATACATATCATATAACATTATATGATACATAATCATATATGATACATATATATCATATGATATTTTATATAATGTATATCATATATTATATGCTATTTATATTACTAATATAATACAATAATATAATATACAAATACAATAATGTAACATGATATATTGTATACATATTTTATATACCTACATATAGGTATATATTACATATGTGCAAATAACATGATATATTAGTGGACAATATTATGTTATTAATGTCATTGGTGAATATTGTTTGATATTATATTATACTATTAATACAATATAATGTGATATTAGACAATATAATATTATGCCATATTATTTTGCATTACAATATATGTGACATGGTAAGACGTGGCATGGCATGATATATAATATGACATGATATGATGTTATGTGATATGTTATGATAAATTCATCTTGGAAATTGAGTCTCTCCATAATGAAAGGAATCTAGGTGGCACATTGGATAAAAGTGGGACTTAGAGTGAGGAAGATGAGTTCCAATCTGGCCTTAGACATTTACTAATTGTATAACTAATTGCATTTTAAGTGATTAATTTAATCACTTAACTCCCCTGTGCCTCAGTTTGTTTCCTTATCTGTAAAACAAGGGTCATAATAACACCTACCTCACCTAGTTGTGGTGAAGATCAAATGAGTTATAACATGTAAAGTGCCTTGCAAACTTTACAGTTAATAACAATAAACCCACATGCCTCTCCACTTTTATTTCATAGTTGTTCTCACACACATTTTCCATTTCCACCAAACTGTCCTGCTGGCTGTCCCCCATCCTTGAGATTCCATTTCTTCCCCCGAGCATTTGCCTAGGAATGACAGTTGACATAAAGAATGCAGTCCCCCTTTCACCACCGAAGTGCAAGCTCCCTAGCTTCCTTCAATGCACAGCCCAGATACAATACCTCCTGCACGAGTAGTTTGTGCCTTTTTTTTTTAATCTCTCCAGGTGTGAGCACTCTTGCCCTGTTTAATTTCCTTTGCGTACCATTAGCATTTACTTTTATGTGTACATGATCTAACCTCCTAGTAAAATGCAAGCTTTTTTCAAGTTGACTGTCTTTTTTTTTTTTTACATTCCCATCATTTGCACTAAATAATATAGGCATCAAATACATGTTTGTTAAATTGAAATCAATTGAAAATATTTATCTATTTTATAAAAATTAAATCTAATAGGAGCTCCTGGAGGAAAAAAAGTGTATGGGAGTAGAAGATCTGGTGGAGCAGGAGTCAGAAGCCTTAGGTTTTATGCTCAGCTCTGTACCTCAATAACTGTGTGGCCTTGGATTAGTCACCTAACCTCTCCAAGCCTCCATTTTTCATTTGTAGAGATCTATAAAATGAGAGGATAAGATTATCAGATCTCTAGTGATCCTTCTAGCTCTAAAATCCTTTGAAAATCACTTTCTAGTTGAGTTAAATTGAGAGCTCTAATTAGTTGGATTATAGTTCTTCATGTTTATTTTTCCTGCATAATAGTCACAAAGGATATTTTTACCATGCATGATAAATGTGGAAAAAAATGTGAAAAAAAAACATTTCTTTCACCGAGTTTTACTATATAATAGTGCAAAGAGAGAGAGAGAGAGAGAGAGAGAGAGAGAGAGAGAGAGAGAGAGAGAAAGAGATGAAAGCCTCTCTGAAAAGATCCAGACAATCCCTAGGAATGTCTTTATATCCGGGTGGTGTTGCCTCAAAAGAAGTCAAAGAATGCTGTAAACAATGTCCAAATACAATTTATAAAAATCTGTGTCGAAGAACAGGTGTTACTGTTGTAGAGATGAATTCTCTACCTCTTCAGTCCACACTCGTAAATTTTGAAATCATAGGTCTCTAAATCTCATGTACAGGGTCCATGCAGATTTATGTGTCCTTTATTACTTTCCTCTGGGAAAAAGAAAAGGCAGATCATCTGTCCACATCTTGCCAGCTGCTCTAAAACCATAGACACCAAGACGTAGCAATGGTCTGGATGCCAGGCCCCTCGGTGGCTTTCCATTGTACAGATGTTCCAGCACCTGGCTGTTGATGGCCACTGTTTTACAGCAGTTTTTGCTCTAAGTTGAGGGTTTGGCCATAATTCCAGCATTCCATCTCCAGATGGCTGTTATTACCCCATAATTATTTTTAAATCTGATTTTTCTTTCAAATAATTTACCATTCTCAAATGTCACCTCCCTGTACAATACTGCTGAGATCAAACCTTCTTGGTTCTGGGTCTATAGTTAAGTTAGTACAAGAGTGACCTACTTTATAGTGATTGATAGATCCTTGAGCAAGCTTATACATTATGTATGTATGTGTGCATGAGTGCATAGACATATTCAATCAATATTAAAATTATATTAAACCTATAAATAATTTCCTAGATGAATGATGGTAATTATTTTATGTTTTAATTACAAATTATTACCTTGCCTCTTTTGAAAGAAGGAAAGAAAGAAAAAGAAAGGAAGGAAGAAAGGAAAAAAGGAAGGAAGGAAGGAAGGAGGGAAGAAAGAAAGAAAGAAAGAAAGAAAGAAAGAAAGAAAGAAAGAAAGATAAAAATGGAAAAATTAAGGGAAAGGAATGGATAGGAGGGGAGGGAAGAAGAGGGGAGAGGGAGGGAGGAAAGAAGACATTTGGGAAATATTGGGAAATTTTTTTTTTTATTGTTTTACGATGGAATCAGGTATAGCCTTTATGGAGAAGAGTACATAAAGAAAAAAGTTGAGAAAGATATCCTGTACTGAACTACAGAGCAGAGATAAAGATCTGGGAAATTTCCCTTTCCATCACACACACATACACACACACACACACACACACTGTCTTTATATGTTCTCTAATCAAGTTAGTTCATTGTTTTGGGGGCCTTAAGTGTATGCATATGTGTAGCATATATGTATGTATAGGGGTAGATGGGTCTTCATTTGTGATTTCATTAATGCAGAGAATTCCTACCATGGAAAGTCCCTCAACCAATGCAACTTTACTCATATTCTTCGAATGCCTGGGGCACTGAAAGATTAAGTGACTTGCCTCTGGTCGTATAATTAGTATGCTACAGAGGCAAGATTCCAATCCTATTCTTCCTGACTAGAGGCCAACTCTCTATCTACTATACCATGTTCCCTTTTGACATCATCATATCCTTTTACATTATGCAACTGAGATTTGAGCTTTAAGGACTTGGGAAAGAGTTAATTCTGAATTTCCAATTAGATGTGATTAATTTCATTGTCTTTAGAAAAAATAATCAGACTATCATGTATAATTTTCATTTTTCAACAGGATGCTGTTAATGGTAACTTTAATTTCAATGCTTTATTTTAAAGGCCATTTTTATACAGTTTTATAAACTAGGACTGCTGAATCCATCTGTGTAACAATTCATTTTCTATTGCATAACACCCAAAACAGGGCTCCTGTTTAGTATAATGATAATTTTTTAAAAATCCTGTAAGAACTGCTTCTTAATGATGATGTTAGAATAGGTGAAAAATCAGGAGATTTGGGTTCTTTTCCTGGTGGCAGTATTTCCATCTCAGTCAGTAGTTTGGTATCGCCATCAGACCAGTATAGTTCACTGTAATTATCCTTTTGATATTTGGGGACTGTGGTATTTTAAGATCCTTTCATAATCATAATGTGTCTTCACCACTGTATTAAAATATTTTATAGATTACAGATTCACTTTTCATGTGACTACATTATAGGCTATTCAGGGGTGTTAGTGGGGGAGGTGGAAAAACGCCATTTTTGAGGTTGGTGCCAATTTCCAGAAAGTTAATTCATGGGTATGGCTGAACCTGACAGCACAATTAAAACTTCGTTGAACTGAGATTTATAGGGTCCAACTACTATTTGTCTTTACACATTCTCTAATCAAGTTTGTTCATTGTTTTGGGGAGCTTGTGCAGGTATGTGTGTGCATATGTGCCTTTGTGTGTATGTACACATGTATCATTTGTCTGCATGTGTGCGTATTTACACAGTAGGTCTATACGGCCATCAGAAATACATTTCCTCAGGCAATGTGCCCTTTGCCAACAAATCAGAATCTCTACTCACATTCACCTTGCTCTGCTTCAATTCCTTCACTCTCAGTGTCACTTGGTAAAATCCACGGCTGATGAACAAGCTGCAGATGCTTTAAAGAATCGTCCTGCCAGAGAGTAAATTCATATTAGATACAATTGTACAGGAGAACCAGTTGTGATGTGGGTGAATACTTTAGGTTCCATGTGCCAAGCACTCTATGCTTTAATTACTTTCACATCACAGATTTTCCTTTTACTCTGGGCTCATTTTGCTTTTTGAGTTTAATAAGATTTAGAGCCTTACTACAGAGATTAAAATATTCTGTATATGTTATTTCCTGAATTAATATTTTATGACCTTCTTGGCACTCATTTGAGAAGTATAATCATGCTAATTCCACAAATGAAATTTTCTTTATTGTCATTTGGATTCTTAACTTTTACAATGAGGAAATATTTGAGTCTTAAGGGACCTAAAATATCATAATGTCAACTTCTTTAACTTCTCTGCTTTTGAAGAAATTCTCTTTTAACTGAGTTCCATGTTTCTGTTTTTGAAGCAGCCAGAATGATTTTTTTTTCCAGTTCACCAAATACTTGTTGAGTCCCTACTATGTGTCAATAGTATGCTGGGGTGGGGAACCTGTGGCCTCTAGGCCACATGTGGCTCTCTAGATCTTCAAGTGCAGCTCTTGAACTGAATCCAAACTTCACAGAACAAAGGAAGTTTAGATTCAGTCAAAGGGTCTCACTTGAGGACCTACAGGGACACTGGTGACCTCAAGGCTGCAGGTTCCCCACCCTTGGTCTAGAGGAATAGAGGAATATAAATTCAAAGAAAAAAATAAACTATTTTCAAGGGATAGGAAAGATATCAGCTTTGCTGGAGAAAAGGCTTCATATTGGGGGCTAGTAGGTGCTTGTAAATGTGTTTAGTGGAGTCAGATTATACAGAGCCACAATGCCAAGTAGCTCAGGAAATACTGGAAAAAGGTGTGATTCTTCATATTCTGGAGGTCTGTATTTTGTGTGAAATCAAATATGAGCTCTTGGGCATCTTGAAACTCAAAATGTCTATGATTATGTTATTTCAGGGCATGAGAATCTAGAAAAAAAGAAAGAGTGGCTAGGGAAAGATGAGAGATGGTTTCAGCTGTGCATATCTTTTAGTCACATCCAGTACCCTACGGATTACTCTCTTAATTAATTCCCCACATGACTGTGCTTCTAACTGTCCAAACTTTGCTACTATGACTCAGCTACCTTCTCACTCTGGACCATCCCTCTGCTCCTCTGGCTTCCTTCTCCCATGACTGAGTTCCTCTTGGGGGGGCCTCCATTTGGAGGATGTTCCTTTCCTGGCTGTGCTGCTAACTCTCTGGACTTCGCCACCATGCCCACATGCAGGTACACTTTCACTTGCACACACACTTTTCTGCTATCCTTTTATATGTTGTCATCCCCCATCAGAATGTCAGCTCCTTGTGGACAGGAGCTGTCTTTTCCTTCCTATATATTTGTATCCCCAGCACTTTGTATACTGCCTGGCACATAGTAAGCATTTAACAAAAGCATGTTGTCTAGCCGCCTTGATGAATATCTTGGTGCTGAAATGATGATGAGATTTGTCATGTGTCAGTGCTTGTGTGTGTGTTTTCAGCATGTGGAATGCAATATCTTCCAGGTAATTTCTATTTTCTTCACTAGCACTCTTCGTTATAAAGAAAGTTTTAAGAAGATGTCAAAAGATAGAAATCCTAGAAATAGAAATGAAGGATGAAGAAAAACAAGATGCTCATTGGTGGTTTCCCCAAAATTTGTTTGTTTTTAAAGCTTCTGTGCATTACAGTGAATTGGGAATCCAGATGACAACAGAGAACAAGTAATATAGACTTCTACTGGACTTGGTACGATTGTATGTCTAAGATGTCTGCCAACTGGGCACCAAAAATATTTCTGCTGATGGAAATCAACTAATCAGCATCTTGGGCAAGAAACTAAGAGTATGTAGAAGAACTTTCATATATACACTGTATATGTGTGTATATGGATTTTTATTCTCTTCTTCAATACTATGCAGTGAAAAATACACATGCCTTCTCATTAATTAGACACCTCCCTACCTCTTACCCCTAGAGGCCTTTAAAAAACCCCACTTCTGCTCCAAAACTCCTTCCTACTCAATGGCAATACCCTCACCTTCCACAGTGACAAGGCCCAAAGAGGGAGGAGACAAGATGAGAGGAAAAGATGGTAAAGGAACCCTCCCCACCCCCAAACCATTTGGGTGAGTATAGGAGGGCTGTCCCCATAAACAGGCTAGAGAGAGAATTGAAGGGCCAGGAGACACTGGGGTGTCAGAAGATAAGAGGCCCATCCAATCTGATGAGATGGAGGGGGGAGGCTTTCCTCACCATAGGGTGAAGTAGACAGAGACCACCAAAGTCCTGAAGGATCAATGAGCATGGAAAATAGAGTCAGTGGGAAGTGGGTTTGAAATAAAGGTTAAAGGAAATGAATAAGCAAGCAATTAAAACCATCTCAATGAACAAATTACACCCCTTCTTTTTTTTTTTTAGAAAATTTGAGATATTTTTAATATTAGGATATGCTTCTAGGGTGTCTCTAAGAATTTTCAAGCAATGGAGACACTTTTTCTTTGTGTAAACATAATTTCATATTTCCCCTTGCAAAATGCAGAGACTCATGGAAACTAAAATTAGTCAAGACAGAGAAAAGCAGTTTATCCGGTTAGGTTTAGGCCCACTGGCTCTTTCTCTAGATATTCTTTAGTCAGGGAGTGAAGAACAACTGAAAATCACAGACTCTCAGCTTTTTCATCCTATACTCCCTCTGCCTGGGCCTCCATCTCTGGTCAGTACTCCATCTCAACCCTAGGCCCCTAGGATTGTGATTGGTCATACATTCACCACAACAATCTCAACTCAGACTCGTCCCTCTGCTTCTTCCTAACAATATTCATACCAAGCATCCTCAGCCAGACCACTGAATCCCATGACATTCCAGCTTACTCTGAATCCCTGGCCATCTGTTGGGTGAGCCTGACTCAGATCCACCACAATGTTATCCCCCCATATTTTCTACTTCTTGCTTTAATTATGCTACTGAAAACACCCCATCCTTGACACCCCATGCCCATATGTATTGCCTTCCTCAATTAGAATGTAAGCTCTTTGAGGGCAGGAGACTAACTCTAACCCTATCTAGCTTTTTGTACCTGTATCTCCATTGTCTGGCACATAGTAAGTGCTTAAGTTCTTTTGCATTTATTCGTTCGAGGGATCTCATAGGCAATTTGATCCAGTCCAAATCTAAATATAATTCTCGTCCTCTATGATATCCAATAGCAATAAATACTGATAGCTTCCCCCAATAAATTGAGTTCCTGCTGGATACCTAAGAACAAATACCATAACCTCCTAGTCCAGGAAGTTATAATCTGGACACTTGACCTAATGTTTATTTTCATGTTTTTGGTGTTGTTTTCATCTGGAGTTATTTTTTTAATTTGCAACTTAGTCCAATTTGTTGAAATGTGTCAGATGTTCCTTCCATCATGAGCTACTTTCACACTAATGTGTATCATCATGGCAAAGGAATAAAAGGGTGAAGGAGAACCTTGGACTTGGAATTCTAACAGTAAAATTTCTTGTAACTAAAAATAAGATCGCTTTCGCTCAGGATGTCTTTCAAGAACAGAACATTTAGCTCTTTTTTTTTCCTTTTTGCACTTTCTCTTTGCAGAAATCAAATTACTTCAACCTCCTTCTTGGGAACAGATAGGTTAGAAGTGATCATGAAAACAAAAGTTTTAAATAAAAGACAAATCATTGTAAGCTATTTAGCCTTTGAACCTGAATCCTAAGGCCTGCTTGTACCAGAAAAGACATAACATATAAATCTGTTGTTTTATTTCTCTCCTTATCCTAAGTAAGGATATTAGGCAATAGTACAGATTTCCTTCCAGCTGTAATGGCTTTGCTCCTGAAGAGATAAGCAACATTCAGCTTTTCTCTGTTTATAGTGAGTTACATGAAGTACAAAAGGAAATATTAAATATCTAAAATCTGTAGGTTGGAAAGAATTTTTCTGAGCATTGTATTATTGGTTTTATAGACATAATAAAACTATTTTTGTCAGTAATTTTTTTCATGTTTTGCTTCAATTTGCCCTTGAACAGAGCAAGTAATATAACACACCTGCTTGTGTTTGCCATGCCAACAGGCGGGCCTACATGTGTGCAGGAACTCAGATCAGCAGACAACTTGTAATTCTTTTTGATAGGGGTTGTAGAGCTAAAATCATGAACGTTTTTAAAAAACTTAACAGCTGACATGTTAATCTTTGCCAACTTACTAAAAAAATTGTTCTGGGACACTCTTAAGCTGTGAAAGATTATAAATATAAACTTTCAAAGACCAATGAACACTTTTGGCTGATATTCCTATGAATTTCTTTTAAAGAGGGATACTACTAATAGGAAAAAAAAATAACAATATTAAGAAAGAACTGATGCCCAGACAGTGTTTTAAGGTTTTCAAAGCACTTTACATATAGACTTTTGGGACACTGTATATTATTTCAATTAAGCCTCACAAAAACCCATAGACAAGGACTATACATATTATTAACCCCATTTTAAAGATAAGGAAACTGAGGCTCAGTGAGGGTAAGCATCTTGCCTATGATCACACACCTAAGAAGTGTCAGAGGTGGGATTTGAACCCAGGCCTTATTGACTGCAGATCTAGCACTCAATTTACTATACTTCATTAGACCTTTTCTTTAAATCACTATGTATTGCGATTAATAAACTATCTAGAGTATAGACATGCTAAGAAACAGAGACAGAAAGTGATTTATATTCCTGAGTCAATTCACCATTTTACTCATTAACAATATAACTGTTTAAAAAAAAAGTCAGTTTTTCTTAATCCACCTAGAAAGTTAATTCACAGTCTTTAAATACAATCAAGAAGGTAGTGCGCTATGTGGGGCCAAGGATGTCCTTCTATGGCATTTTCCTAACACTTTTGCACTCGTACAGTTTGTTTAAATCTGGTAAAACTAATTGCTGTAGCTATCTACATCTGTTTTGATTCTAAGTATGCCAATGATCTTGAAAGCTACCAGGGATGATTTAATTGCTAAATCTGATAACTTTATCTCAGTCCTCATTCTCTTTACTTTTTCCCACTCCTTCCTTCTAGATACCCCCTCTTTCTTTTGTACTCCAGGACACTGCTCTCTCTTGGTTCTCCTCCCATTTAGCTGACATTATCACCCCCACTTCAAAACCATCTCCCGCCCTTTATTGGGATGTTTGCCTGAACTTCCTTCCTGGGTCATCTAACTCTTCATGTGATCCCCTGGAAATCCCACCAGCCACCAAGTGTTCAATGATCATCTCTATGAAGATTATTCCCAAATCTCTGTATCCATTCAAAATATCTCTCCTGAACACCAGTTTAGCATCATGGTGACCCATCACTAACTTCCTGTTGTACAGAGACAGACACAGATCCATCTGGATGTCCTGCTAATATATCAAACTCTACATGTCCCAAACAGAACCTGTTCCTCCTTCAAAATCCCCTATTTCTGTCAAGGTTCCTATCATCATTCCTATCTGCCACATTCATAACAGCGGTCATCCTTAACTTTTCTTTCTCCCTATATTCAATTACTTGGCAAGCCTCATGGATTCTTTCTCCACAATATTTCTCTCATCCATACCTTTCTCTCCACTTAAACATATGTGGTTGCTACCTTTATGCAGGCCCTCATCACTTCCCTCCTGGAATTTTCTAAAAGTCTCTTAATTGATTTCCTAGCATCCAGTCTCTATCCTTTCCAACTTATATACCACACAGCTGCCACAATAATCTATCTTCTTAAGGCACAGTTTATTTGGGTCATTCCCCTGTTGCAGCAAGACAGGATTTTTGATTAAGACTTTATGGAAAAACAGGATGAATAAAGTGATTCTTGCTTTCAGCTATTATGTTAACCATTGCCTGAATGTGGATGGCTGAATTGTTAACAACTGCTCAGTCAAGAAATGATTGCTTGAATCAGGGCTTAAAACATCTGTATTTGTATTATCTGCCTATGCGACTCGTCAGTTACATACCACAGGTACTCTAAATAAAAGGGACTGCCCTCTTCAGCCTCTTTGAAAGATTGATCCAAATTTAAGCAATGATGCAGGAGATTCTCCTATAGATAGATTTAGTGGGTTTTTATCAAAGCTTCTGTGCTAGAAATATGATCTTATCATCATTTAATGAAGGATTCTTTTACTACCACATTATAGTTCTCACTTCCCTGAATTTGAATTCCCAGAATTCAAAGTTAGACCTGCCATGGGAAAAAACTTGCTCAAATATCTTCAGTAGTTTCTCATTTCCTAGAGGATAATAGACAAACTCCTTTACCTTATATTTAGCACCCTTCACAATTTATCTCCCACTTACTTTTTTCAGCCTTTGTTTATATTACAACTCCAATTTTTATGAATCTTACATTCCAGCCAAACTGGAATGAACTTGTCCCAAACCTGCCATTTCCTCAAACTCACAATTCTCTATCCTACTTTTGTACATTTATGTATGCCATTTCTCATGTACCTGAGGGGTACAGTCTCCTCACCTTAACCACTCAGAATATGGTCTTCTTTTAAAGCTCCTTTCAGGTGTTATCTCTGTGAAGCCTTCTCTGATCCCCAGAGTGGTTAGTTATCTCTCCTATCTTGATTTATCTTATACTATACATGTGAGAGAGTTGTTTTTTCCCCCCCACAAACCTGATTATAGAAAAGGGGCAGATAAGGAGGTGTTAAACTAATAGCAAAAATGCAACCAGTACCAGTAGTACACCTTTATGAGGTACAAATGAATTCTCTATGAAATGCAAATTAATCCCTTCAGTGAGTCAGAAAGTAAGGTCATAGGATAAAGAATGACATCACATGATTCTGGGTGACCATTAAAACTAAACTCAATGAATCCAGGAGATAAACTCTAAGAAGAAGAGTAGAAAATACATGAAGCTACAGAAAGGTAAACTGTAAGAAATCATATGGAATTGGGACAGCAAAACAAGTAAAGGCAAACTCCATAAAGAACTGGGCCCATTGGGCGTTAAGTACATCTAGACAGAAACTATGTCACTGAAATACCTTTGGACAAGAGACCCCCCCGATCCTCTCTGTCCACTTGATCTTCTTCATAGCACCTGAAACTTTTCCATTTGGACTTCGGGAAATTCTATTTACCTTTCTTTGTTTTAAATTTTTACTTTTTCTTTATAAACACTATTAACCATCAACATTTTCTTGTCCTTATTAAGAACACAGTTGGGAGGAAGTAACTGAAGGGCAGTATTCCCCAGAGAAAAGATAGAGATAAATCTAAAAGTTGAGGTGGTTTGTAAAACACTGTCTCTGAATGGGGGCTCAGAGCTAACAAAAAAAAGAAAGAAAATGGAAGTGTTTATATTGGAAAACCCATCTAGGCAATGAATCAATAGTAGTCAATGGTGGGGGGCAGTTAAGAATGGTTAAAAAAACCTGATCAATACCCCCACCTCATCACTGCTACACTTACTTGTATACATGGTACGTTTCCCAACATCTAGTAAAATATAAGTCCCTTAAGGGCAAAAACTTTCGTTTTTTTCTTTCTATATCCAATGCAAATAGTATATCCATTATGCATAGCATAATGTCTTGCACATTATATTCATTTATATTTATTGAGGGTTTTTTAATCTTAACATTTCAAAATGGATACCAGATTAATGGGACAAAGATGGCAAGTCACCATTCATATTTAATACAACATAAACAAATTACAGAAGCACAAATTTAGAACTTGAAGGACCTTTGGAGATCATCTACTCTAATAACTCTAAAAATGAGAAAACTAATCCCATAGCTAGTAAATAGCTTGAATTCAAACCGAGTTCCTCTAATTTCAGATCTGTCTCCTTTCACGCTGCCTTTTCCTAGGATAGACAAGGTAGAGAAATAAATATTGGCACTAAAATAAATCTAAGACATTCTGACTCAAATTACCTGGACTCCCATTTTTTGATGAAATAGTTCTTAATAGATTAAAAATTTTTAGAAGTAAACTAGTATACTAAACTCCATTAGACTGAATGTTTATACATAACACTTCTGAAATCCAAGGTCAACCCTAGCTAGCCTTCTAGAATTGTTTAATTCAAACCAACAATCATTTATTAAGCAATTGCTCTGTGTGTGTGTATGTGTGTGTGTATGTATATACATATATACATATCACTTTATTAGACAATGGGAGAGATAAAAGATTTAGATTATACATGGTCCCTGCCTTTAATGAGATATTACATTCATACAAAACAACAACAACTTTCTTTTTCTTTTAACCTGGACCCATGATTTCATGAATATGGGACAATCTGGGTGAGGAACTTTCTCTACATGGAGAGATTAACATCTGTTCTGCAACTTACAGTTTTAGAGATTTGTCTTACAACAAATAACTCATACTTCAGGAATCTATGATTTCATAATAACCACCACCAATACAGATTACAAACCCTACAATATTCAGTTTTCATAAATTGCTATGGCTATTTTAAAAAATCTACCATCTGGTGCTGATCTTCTGGTGATGAACTTCTCTGTACTTGTCTAGGTAGGACCTCCAGTGACAGACATACAGTCCTCATCATCATTTGTACCTTACCAGGAGCCTGTGTAGTGCTATTGAATCTCTCAGACTTTTCATTGCACTGTAAAGCAAAAGGGAAAGAGAGTGCCTCATAGAAGGTAGGAAGGGTTAAGAGTACCAGAAGAGGCCTAAAGGTCAAAGAGGATGAGGGCTAAGAAGAGGTCTTTGGATTTGGTGATAAGGAGGTAAATGGTGAGCTTTAAGAAAAGAATTTCAGTAGCAGGGGAAAAAACTATATTTGATGGGGTTGAGGAAGTTATAGACTATTTTTTTTTCATGACATTTGGCATTGAAGGAAAGGAGATGGAATGGTAACTAGATAGAGTAGAAGAGGCCTTTCTTTGTATCCCCAGCTCTTAGCACAGTGTCCAACACATAGGAGATGCTTAATAAATGTTAATTAATTGACTGATTAGCTAAGGCATATTTGTAAACAAATGGTAAAGAGTCAGTAGAGAAGGTGAGAATGAAGATGCAGGAGAGGGAGGTGGGAAGGAAGATTCATTGACAGTTGGATTTATGTTCTGAAATAGTTGGCAGGGGATGGATCAAGGGCACACATCAAAGGACTGCAAGGAACAGAGAGAGTTTTTCCCAAGACAAGAAGAAAATAAGAGAAAATGTGTGGTGATATGAGAAGTTTTGGAGGGTCAATTAACAGCAACTCCTATTAGATGGTCTCATTCATTTCAATTAAGTAGAAGGTATTATCTGGCCTAAATATAGAAGGTGAGCTTATAGGTACTAGCTTGTGAAGAAAGAAAAACCTTTTGAACTATAGGTATGAGAAACGAGATTTTGAAGAATAACTAAACAATTACTCTAAATAAACTTAGCAATAAAAATATTTACTTCAGTGTCTAGCACTTTATTACTTATTTTCCTATTTGCTTCTTAAACTTATAATTACATAAAAATTAAAAACTTTTAGTAATATTTCTATAATAAAGTCAATCTTGACAAGGCCAGATTTATGTATCTGCAGATAGGCCCTGCTTCCAGTCAGGGCCTTCCAAAGCTCTTCTCTGTACCCAGTATCCGCCAAGAATACGTAAGGTAATAATAAATCATAGGATCACAGAACACAGAATCATAACTTTAAAACTTGAAGGGACCTTAAAGACCATCAAGTCCAATTTCTTTATTTATTAATGAGGGGAATGAGGCACAGAGAGATTAAGTCACTTGCCCCAGTCACACAGTTATTATGTATATGTTAAATAGTCTCTATAAAATGAGATAATACTTGTCCTGCCCTGCCATAACCACCTCACAAGGCTGTTAAGAAACTCAAATGCGATAATGTGAACATCCTTTGGAAATTGTGAAGTAATATGCAAATGTAAGCTATTATTATTACACAGAGTATGCATACAAACAGTTTTGGGTGAATTGTACTGAAAAGTCAAGACCTTTTCTGACAGGGTGTTATTAAAAAAACACCAATGGGCCAGCTAGGTGACTCACTGGATAGAGTGCCAGGTCTGGAGTCAGAAAGACCTGAGTTCAAACGTAGTCTCAGATACTTATGAGCTGTGTGATCCTGGGCAAGTCACTTAAGCCCTTTAAAAAAAAAAGAAAAGAAAGAAAGTGCTGACTATCGGACTAGAAGCTTTGGGTAAACTGTTATTAACATCATCAAATCACAATTTTTTTCAAGTCTCAGTTTCCTCATGGGCATAGAAATACTTGTATTTCTTATATGTAAAATATCATAAGGTAATAATCATATTACCTTAGAAGATTCCAATTATCTATGTAAATCCCTTTGTGAACTTAAAAACATTAAATAATAGCTAGCTAATATAATACTATTAATAATAATAAATTCATTTCATAAAAATATGAGCCAAATCCAACTTAGATTTTTGCCAAGTCATTATCTTTCTCTTGGCATTGATTTGAACCTAAATAAAAGTTTCCAATTTCATGTGGTTACAGTTGTCTCTCCATGTGAGAGAATAAATCACTAAGGAGAGACTCTGATCTGAATGGAGTTGTCCAAGGTGCAGCAGGTATAGAAAGAAAAGAAGGAAAATAGAGGCAGTACAGCTTACTGCATTGTACTCTTAGCACAATGAAACAGAGAGGGCACATCATAAGTGTTTATTGAATGACTGACTCAATTGTAGCATGTGCTAAATAAAAACAAATGTTTATGAAGTCAATTTTAGTGAAAACCGGCAGGCCCAAAACAGGGGAAAACATCTTTTTTTTTTAGGTTGATTGTTATACCATGGGAGAAGACAAACTAGGGTGAATAATGCCAAAAGACACAAAGACAACGGCAGGCCAACATGGTCTCTGTGGTTTATGACTGCCACTGTCACAACAGACTTTGAGATGTGTGTGTATGCAATGCTGAAAGCATTCATGTTTGTAGACAGGAAATAGGGTATTCCAAATTCATTCATTATAGTCTTGTTTATAGTTTTGTTGTGAAGGATTGTCATTTGTTAACTCAATTACTGACAACAACTGTCATTATGTAAAAATATTGGGTGAGTCCAGGGATTGAGGGAAGGAAAGAGAGCCCTGAATCATTCACATATACTTGGGAAATTTAAACATATTAGCTTGCTGGAATGACTATAAGAAACTAAATTCAATCCAGTTCGTCCCCTATAACAAATAATTATAATAGAAAAATTAAAATAGAAACAAAACTCTAATGATTTTTGCTAATAACTACTCACTATTTCTTTATATTCCACCAAACTTGCTATCTAGCCATAACTTGTTCAACCAGTTGTGTTCAAGGACTATAAGAGGGAAATCTTTACCTGATTCCAAAGGAAAAGGATTCTTTTGAAAAAACCCATCAGTACATGATAGAGTGGTGTGACATGGAAAAATATAAAGCTTAGCTATTATGCAATGACCCATTGAGTCAATATGGTCATAATTCTAGGAGTGGGATTAATTTCTTCTTAAAAGGGCTATGAGTTTGAATAGCATTTATTCTTTAAAAAACAAAACAAAATAAAAACAAAACATATGTACTTCACTCAATCCATTCTTCTATATTAAGAGGGCAATTGACCTATGGAAAAAGATCTATATAAGATCATGCAGAGATTCTCTCTCTCTCTCTCTCCCTCTCCCCCTCCTCCCCCCCTCCTCTATTTTTTTTGATTGGAGTGGACTCTGTCCTTTGGCAGGGGTCAGCTAGGTGGCACGGTGGACAGAGCACTGGCCCTGGAGTCAGGGTGACCTGAGTTTAAATCCTGCCTCAGACACTTGCAATCTGTATGATCTTGGAAAATTCACTTAACCCTGTTTGCCTCAGTTTCATCATCTGTAGAATGAGCTGGAGAAGGAAATGGCAAACCACTGTAGTATCTTTGCCAAGAAAACCCAAGAAGGGGTCCCAAAGAGTCGGACATGACTAATCAACTAAAGAACAACAACTGAGTCAAAGCTGGATGTATAAGGGTTGTGAAGCCTTCAAAGTGGGATTCTATTATTAGTGCACCTCTCCTCAAAGTATCTCAGGAGAACTTGAAATATTTGCACCTCCATGTAATTACTCATTACACATCTTCTCCCAATTTTCTACACTAAATTATTATCAGCTCTCCTGTTCTATCCCACTTTTCCTGTTTCTAACTTCTGTTATCCTTTTGTCTTTTTGCCCTAGCTTAACTTAAGTCTTTTGTGTAGTTATTCTCTTTCTTTTATTGCAATCTCTACTCTCCATCTTCTTTCTAGAAGGGCTTCATAGGCTTCAAATTTGAATACAGCAATTCATCACTGAAAGAATAATGTGAGACTTTTTCTTCTAATCTTTGCCTCAAGTTGATACTGATCATGTCAACCCCTAAACAAGAAAATGTTCAGCAATGGAATATCCCAGTCCTCATAACAATAACTGAGAGAATCTTGGTACAACTAGTTTTCCTTGAGGAAGTGTTAAGAGGAAAACAACCATTAAGAATTCTATCTCACCAGACGGAGAAGTTCCATTCCACACTACTCTCCTCTCCAAAAAGTTTGTTGCTTTATAGCCATCCTTCAAAAAACATGTGAAGACATTTTCTCTGACTTCCAATCCAACATCCAATTTAGTCAGATGATTGAATTAAGGCAAAGGTAGTGGGTGGTGGAAATAGATCAACTATAACTTGTAGCCCCCAAATTTTTTTATTAGAGACACTCAAGCAATTTTTGAAGGAAGGAAGGAAGGAAGGAAGGAAGGAAGGAAGGAAGGAAGGAATATTCCATTATGTGATTAGCATTTTGATTATTAACATGATTAGTACTGAGAACATCTACAACACAGAATACAGGGATGATTTAATGCAGAGGGGATTTCCATTATGGAAAATGGAGCCTATTGCTTTTTCATTTCTTCTGGGAATTGATACTGCTTATGATAAGGTGAGTATTATTTATAACACGTGGGCAGTGCTGGCAAACATTAAGCCAGTGGACAGAATTAAAAGAAACTGGTTTCAGGCTGCCTTGCAAATCCCCCTTAAAACTCACATCTTCCATGAAGTTTTTCAGTGAAAGTCCCCTACTGGAGGCTTCTCCCTAAAGGCAAATAGGAAAAGAGATTGAAAGAAAAGTCAGGAAGCCGATCGAAAAAGAAGAGTAACAAATCGGTGGGGGGGGGGGGAGGAGAATTGGGGAATAATTTCGTCTCTTCAAAACTCCCTCACCTCCTCAGTTGTGTTATGATAGCAGTAAGGTACTTTAGTATGTCCTCTCATTCTGGAATAAATGTTAACTCTTTCATGATCATCGCACTTCATTTGGGGGAAGAGTGGCTCTCATGTTCTAAGTTATACTTGAGAGGGACTATCTAAACTTTAACACTTTAATAAAAGTTTTTTCAGACTACTTTTATAAACAAAAAAGTCAGATTTTGTAAATTAGAAGCTTTTAATTCAATGATTAGATCAGCTGCCTTGTCGCATGTTATCTAAACTTGAAACATTTTGAAGAAATGAAATATGATATAAGCCTGTTTTTCCATAAATTTAAATCCAGTAGATATCTCCTAAAAGTTAACATACAAGATCAGTTTAAAAAATAATGTTAATAATAAAAATAACCATTTTTCTATTATATGGACACTTTGACTTCGATACGATGTTTTAATAAACAAAAATATTTAAATTCATCTGGATTACATATGTTTAGATAATAAAACTTTTTAGAGACAAAAACTTACATTTTCAGACTGTGACCATTAATTAGAAATATCATGTAATACAATGTCTGCTATTGTAGCTATCCCTAGCAGTGCCTTTACATTACCCCAGGACATTTCCAATAACAAGTCACATTTCTATGGTTAATGGGGAGCTATATGGCCCAGTGGATAGAGCAATGGCCTTGGAATCGGGAAGACTCATCTTCTTGACTTCAAATCCGGTCTCAGACACTTACTATGTGACCCTAGGCAAATCACCTAACCCAGTTTGTTGCCTTAGTTTCCTGATTTACAAAATGAGCTAGAGAAGGAAATAGCAAACCACTGTAGTATCTTTGCCAAGAAAACTCCAAAATGGGGTAAAAAAAAATCAGACATGACTGAAAAATTACTGAACAAATATTTAAAAATAGAAAATAAATTTTTCAATTAACTTTAGATGTTTTTATGGTAAGGCCTGTGATTTCATTGATATAAGTATGCTTCAGTGAGCAAAGTAACTCTTCCAATGCACCTTGGGCACTGACTTTGTAACTTATAGCATTAAAAAAAGTTGCTTGGAACAGCAAGGTTAAGTCAATCAATCAGTTAGTTATCAGTCAACTAGAATTTATTAGTGACTGTCCCGGTGTCCCACAGTAAGTTATATCAGAGGGAGGGCTTGAACCCAAATCTTCCTGACATCAAGGGTAGAAATCTGAGAAAAGATACTTAGTGCTTTGCATATATGATTTCAATTGATCCTTATGATAACCCAAGGGACATCGATTATTAGCCCCATTTGATAAATGAGGAAATTGAGGGCCAGAGAAGATAAGTGACTAATTTTAAAAACTCTCTCTCTCTGTCTCTCTCTCACACATACACACACATACACAGTGGCAGAATTAGGAGTAGATTTTATCCTGTATTTTTGTGTCTTTCTGTTGTGAAATTAGAAAAATAGCCTCTAAAAGTACATTTAACTTTAATTAAACCATGTGTGTATGTGTGTGTGAGAGAGAGAGATTGTGTGCATGAGAGAGAAAGAGTATTATGCTACATTTAATAAGAGAGAGGTTTGTAGTTTCTCGAAAGTAAAGTAGCAATTAAAGGATGCTTCAATTTTTTAAAAATTAGAATCCCTGATCTAACCACTGATAAAGTAGTACCATCTTTTTGGCCTCTATTAGCTAAAAAAAAGAATATATTGTAGTTGTCATGTTTCTGAGTATTATCTCGAGCTCACCAGATCATTTTTGAATAACATATTGGAGAGGACAATGTATTTGCATTCATTTCAACTAAAACATAAGTTGTTCTGGAAATTCAGACCCAAAAAATTCCTTATGGTGTGTAGTTTGTTTATTTGTTTTTTAACTACAAAACAAGAGGCACAAACAAAGGGAAAAGAAAACTTACTTCAGATAAACTGCTTCTCAGGGTTGTACTTGTTAGCTTGTCTCCACTTATTGGAATAACTAGCCCAGAAGGAGTGCTGAGGGCTCTCCCAATTTGGCTCTTAGATGGGACAGACTTGCTCCTTTGAATATTAATAATCCTTTCCTTCTTTTCTTGGTTGCTAGGGGTAAGAGGTCGAGTCAACAAACTGTTTGGAGTTACAGGTCTGCTTCCTGGAACTGTCAGCGTCTGAGGCCTGTTTGTCTGGGCTATGAGAAGATGAGGCCTACTATTTGAGATACTGGAGACCCGTACTCTGCTGTCAACTGAAGGGGGTGATTTGTTTCCCTGGAGTTGGAGCTGAATGATTTTCCCTGTTTGGCTGGGTTCTGGAGGTCTTGTGCTAAGGCTTGGTGATGACTGAAGATTTCCTTGAAGGTCAGATGCAACTGAAACATTATGCATACTGCTTGGATTTCTCGCAAGTCTTCCTTCTTCCCATAGTTCAAGGTCCTTTTCAATATCTACACCAGAGGGGAAAAAAAAAAGTATCATCTTCTTAAAAGGTTACACAGATTGTTATCCATAAATTTGCTGAAATATGTGGCAAAGATGAATACACAGCATAAAATAAAATTTTCACAAGTAATAAAATATAGAGGAAATAAAGGTTCATGGCAAGAATCAAAACTTTGGAGAGAGGCCAAATAGACAAAGAAAACCATCAGAAGTCAAGATCTTGGATCAAAAGGAATGTGATAATATGTGAGGCAATTAGCTAAACTTATTTCAGTAACAATTTTTCATCTCTTAAATGTGACAGCAATATGTTATTGATCATAATGAGTATTTAGAAATATTTTTTAAATATGAAGTCTTAAAATTTAGTGCTAAATTCAAAGTACTAGTTTTTCTTTTTCATATCAAGGAGAAAAAACTGGGTAATATTTTGTAAATTTCACAGACATGGATGAACATATACAAGCAAATACCCCTTGAAAATATATGTAAGGGCATGGCATAGTAGTTAAGAAATGTATCTTTTGTTTTTTTGTTAGACATAAAACATTTCAAAAAATTCTTGAAATGTGGTTTTACTTATCACTAAGTAAACCTCCAAAATAGTCATACATTTTTAAAAATGCTTTAAAACATGAATTTCAAAATACAATATAAACTCTCTGAGAAAAAGGGGATAGTGGTGAATCACACTGTATCAGACAATCCATAATGATTACAGATATACATACAGACTATACATAGAACTCTACTTGCATGTACAGACATATTCATCCATTAAAAAATGCTTAATTTTACAAAGTTCTAAGCAAGTGGGGAAAAAAAAACAGTCCCATTTTTAGCCATTATTAAGACAACTGTCCTGTAATGAATCTAGATATCCAATGGGGAATGGTTGAAATAGCTCTAACTCTGGCATCAGAGAACTTATATTCCACCTTGGATAAGTCACCTTACCTCCCAAGCCTCAGCTTCCTCATCTGTAAAATAAGAGGGTTGAAATACATGGTCATTGAGGCCCCTTCTAGCTCTAAATCCAGATGTATGATCCCATAACAATAAACAAATCACTCTGTGAGCCTCAATTTCCTCACTTGTAAAATGGAGATAATGATACCTACAATACCAACCTTGAGAGGAATTGAGTGGTATAATGGAAAGAGCATAGGATTTAGAGTCTAAGATCCTGGTTTGAAATACTGGCTTTGCCACATAATATCTGTATGACCATTGGCCAGTCACTTAATCTCAATGACTTCTAGTTTCCTTTTCTGGAAAATAAGGGGGTTGGATTTAGTGACTTCTGACATGCCAAATATAAGCTCATATATTCATGTGTGTTAGAGGGCTAACCTTGGAATCTGTCAGACCTCAACTGAAGTCTTGCCTCTGCCACACATTAGCTATATGCTTACTGACAAGTCACTTAACTTATCAATACTTAAGGTAATACTATAAGACAAAAGTTACATATGATTCACCTTTTTAGAAAAGATTTTTGCTTTGCTTTTAACCAAACACTGTTGAAATCACAGGCACAATAATAACCACAAACCTACCTCACATGTTTGTTTCTTTTTTTTTCCACTGTATTTTTAAGATTTATTTTTAAAACATATAATAATGATAATAATTGGAACATATATACGTATATATTTAGATTTGAAAACAAAGCACTATATTATAAATGCTTTAATATTTGCAAGTCTGTTTATGAACATTATATAATTTATTCCTCATAAGAAACATTTGAAAAAAAGTTTCAGGTATTATTATACCCATTTTACTCATTATGATACTGAAGTTCAGTACCTTGTAATGATTATAAGAAGCATCAGAGACAAGATTTGAATTCAAGATGCTTTATATATGCACATATACGTGTATGTATGTATATATTTACACATATATGTGCTATTAATTATTTTTCATTGATATATTAGCACTAGGTATGTTTTGATTCTGTTGAGATTTGGAATGACGGCTACTGGATTTATGAAGAAAGCAGACAATTTCAATCATATTCATAGTCATTTCTTATATTAAGTCATAGGCTTTATCTGTCTGTCTCTGAGGCCCAGGGGAAGCACTTAAAATTAGGGTAAATCATGTTAGTAATGTTCAGCTTAAAAGACTGCTACTCAGAAGAACAGATTCCAAATGGTGAGCTCTATCTCCAAGAATGTCATCTCTACCCTTTCATTGATCCAAATCTTTTGCTGCTTCAAAAAGGGTAATTATTGGACATATATCTAGAAGGGCAGTTAGAAATATTTCCTAGTGTTATGATTTAATCTTAAACTAATCTAATTGAAACAATGACCTCATAAAATCAGTGGGCAATTTTGATTTTACCTTTTGAGATAATTATGCCTTTACATTCACTTCCATTAAGCTTTTAAAAAATCAATACCTGTCACTTTGGAATTTGTAAAATACCTGTCTACAGTCTCCAAGGTTAGTGAGTAAGAATTTGAACTTCATAATTTAAACCAAACATACAATGTATTCTTTTAAAATTAAATTAACCTAAGTCTTTGCAAAATGACTAAAGGGCTAGGGGTCACTGACTTCCTGAACTATGACTCAGAAGAGAGTATACAGGAAAACTGATATGCAATGCCTATGTGTAATAAGAGTTTAATGTATATCATATTCTTGGGCCATGTTTCCTTAACTTAAAAAAAAGTGATTGATTTACAGATAAGTAATATTTCTAGTCATTTCATTTCTTTACATGTAAAGAAACAGGTTTCCACTCCAAATGCATGGACACAAATAGATTTTGTATTTGTTTCTCCTAACATATGTCTCTGGTTTTCTTTCAGCAATAATACTGCCATCTTTTTTTTTTTTAATCCTACTTTCCTATTTCAGACACCCTTGTATAATTTGACACACACTAAATAGCTATAACATAATTCAACCTATGCCTAAGAATTCTTTCTCCGAGTCCTTTAAGTAGAAATAAAATGTAGCCAACAAAGTAGTATAATTATATATATATATACATATATTTATGTATGTGTGTATGTATTAAACACCAGAATGAGTTCTCATTACACAAAGTATTTTCAGTTTGTCTTTGCAGACAAATTTCTTATTTATTAAAACAATTCCAAAATGATTGAGAAAAACTCAAATGCAAGTGAATATTTATATAAAAACAACCAAATTGAGTATATTAATATTCTGAGTTAATTGGCTCTTCAAATGCTTGAAAAAGTATGTAACAAACAATATGCCTTTAGGAAAAAGGTAAACTTCAGAAGAAGAAAATATGTATAAGTTTCATTAGCATTTAAAAAAACAACAGGAATTTCACGCTCCCCATACATACACCCATATAAATCAGATTGTAGGGAAGAAAAAAAAAATCTTAGCATCATAGGACTGAGGACCAGGAAGAACTTAAGTTAACTTAAGCTATTAACATATTAAAGTTTGGGAAATTGTCCTATGGTTTCGAGGACAATGTTGAAAAGGTGGTTTTGCTTCCTATAGACACATTCGTTAACTACCATTATTCTTATATGTGCTTCTGCCCCTATATGTCATATTTTATGATTGACTTTCAAAACAAATATGGAACAAAAACTAGATGACAACTATTAGGAGGCATGAAAATATTGGAGATAAGAAAAAACAATTACTTGTTCTTAATGTAAACTTTTACAAATGCTTTCATCTGCACTAAAAAAAAAATGTTCATTTAAGTTCTATAAAAGAAAGGCCTGGGTTTTGATCTAAACTGAGGATCTCCTCCAACATGCAAAATAGGGCTTATATATAGTTGGCATTAAAAAATTTGTATTTCATTCATTCATACAATGTTAAATTTATTATATATATATACATATATATATATATATAAAATCTACAAAACTTTTGGCACTGTGTTAAAGTACTAGAGATAAGAAGTATGTAAGAGACTTAGAATGTACCTAAAAATGGAAAAAAAAAACCAACAACAACCCTGAAAGTAAGTACAAGCACAAAACCATGAGTCTACTCAATGCTTTGAGAATAAAACTCAATTAGTTGATACTGATGTTTTTGAATATATATGTTGTCTATCTGAAATATCAAAACTAGACAAGGCAAATAATAAATCTAGAAGATAAAAACTCTAGTAATTTGTTTCTGGACTTTTATTTGTTCTCCCCTTACTCCATGTCATTTTTATTAGTGGATGAAATAGAAATGATTACTTTAAATGAGAGCCTTAAGGAGTAACTTCAAGGTACGTGTAAGGTCATCTCGTGATGAGCTAGATCTACCAGGCCCCAGGGGCAAGAGAAATGAGAAGGAAGACGATGACAGGCTAAGATGAAGAGTTATAGGTGGAAAGAGGCAGGATATTGAAAATAATGCCAAGAAGCATGAACTCTAAATTAAAGTTGATGGGTCATCAGTACAAAGAGTAGGAAAGGAGGGTGATGTAGATGTGAACATAAATAAAGGAAGACAGTTTCCTTGCAAGTTCTGAATCAATAGGAAGGTAAGAAGACAGGAAGAGGGAGGCCAAAGGGAAAGAAGGAACAGTATTAGGAGGCAGAGATGAAAGTTTTATTTATATAGATGAAATAGAAAGGCTGTCTATTAAAGAGAGATCAAAGTAGGAAAAAATACATGGGACCAGAGAAGAGAAGGAGAAATTGAAAATCATACTAAGGCTGTGAGTTGATAGGGAATATAGGAAATAGATAGGAAAATGTAGATAAACAAAAACAACCAAAAAAGATATCTGAGCCTGAGTTGGGGAGGAAACGTGAGGAAGTCAGCTTCCATTGAGATGAAAAGATTGAGGGGGAAGATAATGTTAGCCCATTCAAAATGAGGTCTTCAGCCACATAAATGAATGAGCAATTAAGTTTGAGATAGAGACAGAGACAGAGAGAGGGACAGAAATACAGAGAAAGAGACAGAGAGAGAGAGAGAGAGACAGAGAGAGATTAAAAGCAAGTATTCAATAAGACACATTGTATATTTTACAATGTCATACTGGGCAAAATGTGGTAAAATTTAAAAGTGAAATGAAAATCACTATGGACAAGGAGCATGTGTGGAGAAACCTCCTTGTGGCAAAGCATCATTGAATTTGCTTTCTGTTAAGTACATAGTATGCCAATCACAAATGCCCTTGAATTTAGTTCTCCCTGTTGTACTGACAGCTTCACTAATTCTGAGGTCACTCTAAGGGATAGATATTGTACCATAAAAACAGACTGAAAAACAAAAAAGGAAAGCACTTGTTGTAATTATAGTGGGTATTAGACCAAGAGACCATGGTTCTTCAGAGCTCAAAACTACAAATACAGATTCTTGCTTGCAAGCAAATCTGAAAAAGAGCAGAGAGAAGTAATTAAAGCATTTATTTGCTTTAGATAAATATGATGGTCTTATCAACCACACACAAAGGAATGTGTGTATATGATTGTATATGTGCATGTATGCATATGAGGCAGCTAGGTGGTTCAATGGATAGAGTGCTGGGCCTGGAGTCAGGAAGACCTGAGTTCAAATCCAGCCTCAAACACTTATTAGTTGTGTGACCCTGGGCAAATCACTTAACTTCAGTTTACCTTAATCTAATAGAGAAGTAAACGGCAAACCACTCCAGTATCTTTGCCCAAAAAACAACCAAAGCAAAACAAAACAAAACAACCCATGAACGGTTTTGGCATATTACAGTCTATGTGGTCATAAAGAGTCAGACACAACTGAACATTAGCAACATGTGGGGATATAGATGTATGTATGTATGTATGTATTTCAATCCAGCACTAGAGACACAGCTATGGAGTTGCCTGAAGATGCCCAAAGTATTGTTATCCTTACTCTACCAAAGTGATCTAAACAAATTTTTCTTTTCTCCTTTTTTGTGAAGGCCCCAGCCTGTATTAGATACACATCCATTTTCAGTTTTTAGCAAAAATAAACTAGTGAACCTTAAGGAACAAAGTCATTTTGGGGCTGATGTCTTGAAAAGGGCCAAACCGCATCATATTAAGTAAGAATAAATGTTCCATTCTCCTGAAGGTATGCCCATTTTTAGAACCACACTCAAAGCAAACATCTTTTGAGATCTTGACATGACTGAACATTGGGGTTTATTACCCTTTTTCTGCATGTGTTTGCATTTTGAGAAAACAGCCAGGACCAAGAAGCAGGAGGAGCCAAAAAAATATTTCCATCTAGGCCTAGGAAACTGAATGCCAGTATAGCATTTTCAGCAGAAAAATTAATTCTTGTGAGATGTCCAGCCCAATTTTGCACACTCCTAAGGTTCAGAAGACTGAGATAAGTATTTGAAACCTTGGATTTTTTTTCCATACTAAATGCAAGACCTCAACCTTTTTGGCGCTGTGTCATTGCTAAGTCTCAATACATTTCAGACTTACCCAAGTATCTCCCGTTTGATGTTAACTTTGACTCATCTCAGACTTGCTGTCATTTAGCTCAGTGCAATTATCTAATATACCACTTCCTGGCTCCTCATGTCACTGGGAAGGTGGTCTCATTATTTTCAAAGTCGCATGGCTGCTAGTGTGTGCTGGATCTCCCATATACAAAATTCCATTTGAAGTCAATAGGAGGCTTGTGCCAGGTTAATTGAAGCCTCTGTGACCCATAGCTTAGTATCACACTGATGATGTGCTCTTTCCCACTAGGCTAGCAGAGCATGAGGCTGGCTATTCCAGTTTTTCCCACAGCAGGGACTGTATAGCTACCATCAGAGGCTGACTTGTTCTTTCTCAGCTCCCATTAACTGATAGTTACTAACAGGTTTCAATTTTGATAAGGCTATAGGCTGATGATCCCATACATTGAGTAGAGAGGTCTGACATAACTAGTTCAAATCCTACCTCTGACATACTGACCATGTGACACTGTCCAATAACAACCTCCTAGTATCCCAGACCATTCTCCAAGAATTTAAGTTACAAAGCTGCTTATCTCTATTGGTAAAGGAAGTCTCCTTTCAAGGAGTTCCCTGTATAAAGAAATCACCAGTCTGGACTGCTTTTCTTTCTTTTACATCAGCCACAACAAAAGCTAAGATTTATATAGCACCTACTATGTGCCAGGTGCTGTGCTAAGTGACATAAATATTATCTCATTTGATCCTCACAATAACCTTGTAAAGTAAGTGCTATTATTATCTCCATTTTACAGTTCTGGAAACTGAGGCAAACAAAGGTTAAGTGACTCCCTAGGGTCACACAGCTAGTAAATGTCTGAGGTTAGATTTGAAATCAGGTCTTCTTGACTTCATATCCAGAGCTCTATCCACTGAATCATATGGCTGTCACTACAAAGAAGATTAGGCTCCTAGCCCAACAGAATTCTGTAATACAGGACCAGAGAATGTAGTGATGGAAGGACTTTGTGTTAATCTAGTCTGATGCCTCCTCATATAAACACATACCATTTTACTTACCAACTATTGGGCCCTGGACATTTGGAGTGACTTGTTCATAATTACAGAAAACAATCACAGGATCAAAGATGGTGAGTGCTAAGGGATCTCAGAGGCCATCTATTTTAACCTCCTCCTGTTTCAGATGAGAAAACTGCAGTCCATTAAGGTTAAGTTACTTTCCCAAGGTCATACAGCTCAGAAAGAGCATCTGAATGGAGGTTGTCTGACTTCAGAGTTAGTGCTCTTTGAATTGTACCAATTTCCTCTAGATATCGGATTTAAACCCAAGTTCCAGGATTCCAATTCCAATGCTTTTTTTCTCATACTACAAGGATAGCAAAAATCAGTTTTCTAAGCCTAGTCATTCCCCAAATTTGAACACTAAAAAAAAAAGAGCCCCGGCACACAAACACAAATAATGTGTTGGAGGGAGTAAACTAAATAGAAAATAATGACAGAAAGAATGATTTACATATTAAAGTTGATGAAAAATTCAGTAAAAAGACTGGAAAAAGACATAATGATATAAATCTAGATATGCAACTGGACCTCAATTTCAGGTCCTCTGTAGGAGGGAAGGAAGACAAAAGAAGCATTTATTATGTGCCAAGCAATTTATAAATATTGTCTCTTTTGCTCATTACCACAGCCCTGGGAGGTAGGGGCTACTATTATCCACCTTTTACAGATGAGGGAACTGAAGCAGACAAATATTAAGTGACTATCCCAGGGTCACACAGCTAGTAAGGATCTAAGGAAGTATCTAAGGAAGGACTTGAATTCACATCTTTCGGACTCCAGGCTTGGTGCTCTTGTCATGTACCTGTCTACATTCTGACACTGGCATTGCCTAAAATACAGGAAATACTAGAGCTATAGGCAGCGAGGTGGCGCAATGGGGCTTGGAGTCCAGAAGACATCCTCATGAGCTCAAATCTGGCTTCAGACACTTACTAGCTGTATGACCCTGGGCAAGTACTTAATCCTATTTACCTCAGTTCCTCAAGTGTAAAATGAGCTGGAGAAGGAAATGACAAACCCTTCAGTATCTTTGCCAAGAAAATCCCAAATGGGGCCACAAAAAGTCAAATATAACTGAAATGAATGAACAACAATAACAACAACATGGACTGACATATCTGGAGTATTATGTTCCTTTCTGAGCTTCACATTTTTTTTTCCTACAACCATTGACAAGACCAGCTTGAACATATCTGAAGGAAGATAGGAAAACAAGTCTATGCCATATTCAGATCAATTGAAAAACCGGGAAAGGTTTAGTGTAGAGGAGAAAGAATTAGAGAGATGATGACTGTCTTCAAGTAATTGAAGGGCTGTCATGGGAAAAGATGTGATTTATTGTGTTTGGCCTTATAAGACATTCATTAATTAGAGTGAAGAGAAGTTGCTGAAAGGCAGATGAAAAGGGAAAACTCTCATACTGAGATCTATCCCAATGCAATGGACAACCTTGGGAGGTAGAAAATCTCCCTTAGAGGGAAAGTTTCAAGCAGAGACTGGCTGTCTACTTACCAATGAAATTGTACTCAAAATTATTTGTCAAGTATAATGAGTTGGACTAGATGGCCTTTGAGCTATTGTCTATTTCTGTCACCATGATCCTAGAAATAGGCTGCATGAGTGAGGCAACTAGGTGGACAGAGTGCTGAGTCTGGAGTCAGGAAGACCTGAATTCAAATCCAGCCTCAGTCATTTACTAGCTGTATGACCCTAGACAAGTCACTCAAACTCTGTGTGCTTCAGTTTCCTCATCTGTAAAAGGGGGACAATAATAACATCTACCTTATAGGTTTGATGTAAGGTTCAAATGAGATATTTGTAAAGTGCTTAGCATAGTGCCTGGCACATAGTAAGCCCATTAAGAAATACTTGTCCTCTCCCTCTCCTCAACTTTGGAGAGATTAACTATAACTGTGGTTCTTAATTTTGATCCACAGATCCCTCATGGATAGATATTAGTCATCAATAAATTTGGTGGGGGGAAAATTAAACTTTATTTTAGCCTCTATCTGAAGTTTAGGATTTCCTTCAATTAAAAACTGATTCTGAGGAATCCATAGGCTTCACCAGATTGTGAAAGTTTTCCATGACACAAGAAATGGTGAGAGTCCCTGCAACTAAGATGGATCCTTGAATTATTGAGTAAGTATGTTATTCATGTGAGAACTTTGAGTGGGGAGAGGGAAATCAGGATAGAGGTGGAGAAATGGGCCTGTGCTGCTGAAGCTAAGTTCAAGGGCTGGGGAGCAGTCAATACTTCTACAGAATAGCTAGAAAAGTTGCTGAGATCCCTTTTTTTCCAATTTGGACAAGTATTTATTAAGCACCTGTAGTGTGAAGTGGGCAGCTGGGTGGCACAGTGGATAGAGTGCTGGACCTGGGGTTAGGAGGCATCTTCCTGAGTTCAAATCTAGCCTCAGACACTTACTAGCTGTGTGACCCTGGTCAAATCACTTAACCTTGTTTACCTCAGTGTCCTCATCTGTGAAACAAAGTGAAGAAGAAAATGGCAAACCACTCCAGTATCTTTGCCAAGGAAACCCCAAATGAGGTCATGAGAAGTCAGACATGACTCAACAACAACAACAACAAAAGTGCTATTACTAAACTGTTGCATCTAGAGGACATCAGTAATTACTTCCTCATTTGCCTACTTTTTTCTCCCCATAAAATCTTTATGAGAATGACCTATACATTTACTGAGAGTATCCTTGAAGAAAATAAAACGAGACAAACTGACTTGGGCCAAAAGTTTTCTACAGCAGTCTGTATCTTTATGGTCATCCAAGTAACCAAAAGATGTAAAGAATACAAGATCTTGTTGCATGTGTTTGTGGATTTTTTTTAAGGCTTTTGACCCAGTGGAATAAAATGAAGTCTTTCTCACATGAATATTAATATCATATGAGATTCCTAGGCAGATGGAACCAGCCACTACAGAGATTTCCCTAAGTGAAGCATAAAATAAAGAGATGTATGCTTTAAAAAAAAGTGTGCTGTTCTCATGGATGAAGTCTTCAATGAGTCCAAATGGAAGAGAAGTTCTTTACAGCAGGTGAGATGTTCCAGTTTTTGAATAACATAGTGCCCAATGACTACATCAAACCCAAGAGTACTAGAGGGATTCTTCAATTCTATATAGATATGAAGTCATGGGAAAAAACAAATGGATGAAGAATCCCTATCATCCAGTCTATGACATATAATTCAATGGACTGAGTCCATCATTATATACAACTTAGACAGGAACCCCATTTCAAAAATGAGCTGGGATATGAATTGGATTAGAGTGGTGATTCTTAACTTGGGGTTCACAAAGTTGTTCTTTTAAATGTTTTGATAATTGCATTCATCAAATTATAAGTGTATTTATTTAACCTAGGCAGCTGAGTGGCAAAGTGAGTAGAGTTCTGGGCCTGGAGTCAGGATGACCTGAGTTCAAATCTGACCTCAGACACTTACTATCTGTGTGGCACTGGTTAAGTCATAACCTCTGTCTTCTTCAGTTTCCTCGATTACAAAATTGGGAAAATAATAGCTCCTACCTTGCAGGGCTGTTGTGATGCTTAAAAGAGATAATAATTGTAAAGCACTTAGTCTAGTGCCTAGCACATAATAGGCACTTAAATGTTTGTTCTTTTTACCCTATTCCCTCCCACCCCTAATCTATATTTCAATATAATTCTATAAATCATATAACATGTAATTAGTAACATTGTGATCCCATATATTATATTAATAGTTTATGCATTTAAAAGCATTATTCTGAGAGGGGTTCCTTATACTTAACCAGACTGCCAAAGTGGTCCATGAACCTGAACTCATGAAACAGAGGGAAAGAACAGTCTGGATTGAATTTAGAAAACTGTACAGCACTTTCAAATTTTTTCCACCAATATTTTTGGTGGAAACTTTTTTTACACCAATATTCCACCAGGGATACTACATTGCTAAAAATCATGAAATATTGCAGTTTCCGAAGGATCACAATCTTGGATGACCCAAGGGCAAGGGAAAGATGCATGATGGATATCAAGAAGTTGCAGCATGTTACCATTGATGATTTGTCAGCAAGAAGTAACGATAGCTCCAGTTCTGTAAGGAATCATGCAATTCTGCTAAAAAGAACATTTAAGTAATAGTGATGACCAAGTAGAGTCAATGTAAGATTTGTTGGACATATCATGGATATACTACTTTGTCCCTTTTTGTTTTCCCCAAAAAAAAGAAGTCTAATCTCTTCTCACTTTGCTCTAAATCATTTTCTGTCATCTAACAGGTTACTTGGTTTTTAAAACAAGCAAGTGAAGTTATTCAATGGTGCTTTTCTGAAATTCTGTTCAGATATTTAAAGCCCTATAATTTCAAGCCTGAACATGTTTTCCCTGACTTTTCCATTAAAACTCAAAGAAAGGTACTATTCATTTTTCCCCATCACATTCTCAAATATTCAATAAACCCGTACGTACCAGCAAGGTGCTTCTCCATGCTCTGTAGTTCCTTCACAGCTAAGGAATCTTTCAAGATTTTTAAGCTTGGAGAGCTCTCACTCGTGGCATCCAGGTTAGCCAGGTCCCATACTGGGGGGCACTGAAATAATGGGGAGAAACTCAGATAGATATGGAGGTACAGCACACTTAATGTTTTTCCAGTGTTTATACCTTCAACAGCAAAAAGAATAAGTTCTCTGTAATTGTTATCATTAGAACAAGTATAGTAATTATAATAATTCACTTTTTAAAGGCATTTTAAAGCTTGCAAACACTTTCTTCTCACTAACCATCTGAGGTAAGTAGCATCCCTATTTTACAGTTGAGGAAGGTGAAGCACTTAGAATTTAAGTGAATTATTCAGTGGCAAAAGCAGAGTTTAAGCTCAGGTCTCACGTCCAAGACCAGGGCTATTTCCAATATGATGTAGTTATAGACACACTCACAAACTTTCTCAAACTCTAGCATTAAATAATTCCCAGTTTCCTTTACCTTTGTCCAGCCTCGAGATGTTCCTTTTAGCATTTAGAAAATTATTGTCTCCATACTGTCCATGTCAAATGTCTATAGCTGCCAAAATGCTAATATATCTCCAAGGCAGAGCATTGCAGCCACAAGACTGTCTCTATATGCACCAGTGAAATGAAGCAGCCTTTGCCAAACCTAGGACTTGCTTGCTATAATTTCCCATCTATCCAAATACACAAGCTTTCACACTGCTCATATACTTGCTCTGCTCAACTCTACAAATACTCGTGCTCTCTTTTCTGTTCTTGCTCTTTCATCTCTCTGAATCTTTATCTGTTTGTGCCTGTGTTTCTTTTTTGTCTGCCTGTAGCTGTCTCTGCCTCTCTGTGTCTGTCTTTCTCCCCATCCATGTCTCTCTATGTATCTCTGTCTGTCTTGTCTGTCTCCCCCTTCCCTTTGTCTCTCTCTGCTTCTCTCTCTCTCTGTTTCTCTGTCCACTCCTTCTCTTTCCATTTCTCTCTTCCTCTCCCTCCCGCTCCCCCTCTATCTCCTCTTTCTCCCTCCTCCCTCCCTCTCTCTGACTCTCTCTCTCTGCCTCTGTATGTCTCTGTGTGTCTTGTCCATCCATCTGTCTCTTTTTCTCCCTTCCCATTTTCTCTTTTTCCATCTCCCTTCCCTCTCTGCCTCATCCACTATTCCACTTCGTGGACTTGGTGATTAGAAATCATGCTCCATTATAGAAGTCTGATCATTGCACCAAATCACAACTGCCACCATCTAGAGAACCCCCTTTTTGCCTTCCTTGCATAGCCGTTTGTCTTTCAAATTGGCTATCAACCAGAGTCCAATGTTATTCCTTAAAGAATATTGGTAAAAATTGGTTTTAAATCAGATTGATCATTTTTTATTAGAACTCATTTTTATGAGGTGATTTTTTAAAATTTGATTTTATTTTGCTTTACAGTGATAAAAAATACCCCCCCCCTTGGAAAACCCAGCAATTATCACTGGAATGGCATAATTAGAGAAAAAAGATTAATCAGTTTTTCTACCTCTGTGTGTGTGTGTGTGTGTGTGTGTTTTCATGATTTGTGCAAAGAATGACAGCAAGGTCACAGCTATGTCTATGATGCTAGTAATAATTAAGTAAAATATAATAATGGTAGCAATGGCAATAACAAGCTTTTATATAGTACCTACTATGTGAGGCATTGTGCTAAATACTTAACAAATATTATCACATTTGATCATCACAACACCCCTAGGAAGTAGATGCTGTTATTATCTCCATTTTACAGTTGAGGAAACTAAGGCAAACAGAGGTTCATTGACTGGCTTTATGTCACCAAGTGCCTAGCAATTTTCTCTGCTACGGTTTCCATATTTTGAATTCTTATTCTCATTTGGAAATGAACTCTATAGAAATATATTTCACTTGCCAGCAACCTGTTACATAGAACATGTGATTATATTGGGTTAATTTAATTAAAACAATTTAATTAAAGCCCAACAGAGGCCTTACAGTAACTAGTGTAGTAATACTTTATAAAGCAAAACAGAAAAATAAAATTAATTTGGAGGAACAAATTTATATCAAGGGAAAAATGTTAGTACCACAGATGGAGTAATAATACCAACATATATTATAAACTAGTAATCATCAAAATCATATAGTATTGTTAAAAAAAAAACCCACAAACAGAAAAGCAGATGAATGGTAGATTAGACCAAGAAGAAAGGGAATAAAACTCAAAAAAATCAATGTTTGATAAATCTGAAAACATAATAATTTAGTTTTAAAGAACTGCTGGAAAAACTACAAAGCAATGTGGCCAAAATCAATTTAAAAAAATTAGTAACAATAGTTACTCCCTTACAGTAGGTTAATGTGAGGTGAGAAGCAGTACAGACACCAAAAGGACCCCAGGCAATCAGATCAGCAAAGCCCTAAATTCCTCTAACCTCTGCTCCTGGCTTTTGGAATGTGTTCGATTTAAATGACCTCCTCACATGAGGGTAGTTTAGAAGATGACCTAGATTTGGGAGTTCTAGGAGGTTTTAATGATGTTTCAATTCTCTGGCTTCTCAGAACTAACAAAAACCTTCTTTGCATATCATGCCTTCCTGTTCCGCATGTTCTTCCTGAAGATTCCAGGTCACTCAATTACTGCACTGCAAGAAATGGTTTGACCTTAGCCTTATATGAGAGAAATTATGAGTTCATCAACTATCCTTTGATTGACCAGCTTTGGCTTTTTCATTGCCCTTCTCTGTGCCTTTTTATGAACTGTCCCACGTGACTGGCATGCTCTGGACCCCTCACCACTTCTTAGTTTCCTTAGGTCCCTTTAGGACTAAGCTCAAATCTCATTTTCTGTGGGAGACTTTTCCTGGTTTCATCAGCTGCTAGTGCCTTCCCTTTTCAGATTACCTTCCTGTCAATCAAAATGTGAGCTCCTTGAGAACAGAAACTATCTTTTCTATTTATATCCACAGTGCTTTGCAAATAGTATTTAATAAATTCTTAATTCATTCATTCATTTTGAAGAGGAGGGAGGTCTTGGGGTGCAATCTGGGCTTTTTCCCGCAATCTTGGGGTGCTCCTAGATGCACAGAGGCACCCCAAAATCACAGGAGGTTTTGGGGTGCTGAACCCTAGATCACAGTGCAGATCTGCCTGAATGAATTCAACCCATATCTTCTTCCAGCCAGAGAAAAAGTTTATTAAAAATGAAGCATGTAGGTCAGACTCCCAAGGAACACAAACATCAGTGATCTAAATGGGGGCTAAGGTGGTCAGGTGACTCTCATAAGCAGGCTTGAGAATATCAGCCTCTGGGCATGAGAGGTCTGAATGGGGGCTGGGGGCTAAGGTGGGCCAGATGATACTTGTTACAAGTGGGTGTGGGGGTCTCAGCCACTAGGGGCATGAGAAATTCCCAGCATCAGAATGGGGGAAAGGTGAGTCTTAAGTACAGAAAGACTGGGGGAGGGGTCTCGGAGTGGCCAAGCAGTTTGGAGTGATGGGAGGAGGGGTCTAAGGAGATCTGGATGGGAGTGGCTAGTAAGCTGAGGTGAACAGAACTCCTGGGTTCTGGACTTTGTGGCACCTAGCTAGGATTAAGTGTAAGAAGTGACCAAAGGCCATAGGAAGGTGAAGCAATGGAACATAATGCAAGGCCAGTTGAAGGGGGGAGGTGATTGAGAGGAAGGGTCCAGGTGGGAGTTCTGTTTGGAATGTCTGAGAGATTTGAACAGACAACGAGAATAGATAATGAAGGGAGCTGGAAGGGGAAGTTTGCTTTCAAAGGGCTTTTAAAGGGAAATAGGGCAGTTTCTAAAACTTGAAGATTTTCCTGGGACCAGTAAACAAACTGAAGCCAAGTTCTTTTTGGAGTCAGGAAGGAAAGTGCATTTGAATAAGATTTCAAAGAGAGAATCTAAAAGTTTTAAGGTTTTTCTGGGAATTGTAAACAAAGGAGTCAAATTCCTTTTGACAAAAAGGGGCTAAGGGAAAGGGGCAAAGATAAAGCTCTACAATTTGTTTGACTCTATCTCTATCTCTATCTCTATCCCTATCTATATCTATAGATAGAAACATAGCATATATAGGCATAGATATATTTATCAGTTATGCCTGTCTTCATGATTCCATTTGGGGTTTTCTTGGCAGAAATACTGGAATGGTTTGCCATTTCCTTCTCTAGCTCATTTTACAGATGAGGAAACTGAGGCAAACAGGGTTAAGTGACTTGCCCAGGGTCAGATAGCTAGAAAATGTCTGAGGCCAGATTTGAACTAAGGAAGAGGAATTTTCCTGACTGCAGGCCCAGAATTCTATCCACTATACCACCTAGCTGTCCAGATATAAAGATAGGCATAGATATATTTATAGATGGTTATAAAGATATGGATATAAGTATAGATCTTCTATGTACCAAATTATTTACATTTTGTATTCCTCATTGGAACATGTATTCCTTCAGGGCAAGGATTAATATTTTCTTTTTTAAAAATATATTCTCAATCATTAGTGCAGTACCTGAGCAAAGTAACCACTTAATAAATGTTTGTGCATTTACTGCCTGACCAAGAACTTTCAAAATATGTCCTTTGGGAACAGAAACTGTATCTTTCATTTCTTTTGTATCTTTCTATACCACAAGGTAATGAGGGAATACAAAACTGCTGACTGATGGCATTCAATAAATGTTTATTTAAATTAAATCAATTGTTTTCAATTCCCTAAAATCTATTTTCTTTCCTTCCTACCTTCCCTTGTTCACTGAGAAAAAGAAAAAAAAACTAAAACTTTGTAATAAATATACATAGTCAAACAAAAAAAGGAAAATCCCTGTATTATTTATGCCCCCAAATTATATGTCTCAATCTGCAATCTGAAATCTATCATCTTTCTCTCACATGGTGTGTAGCATGCTTCATCTGGAATCCTGAATCATGCTTGGACATTTAGTTGATCAAAGTTCTAAAATCTTTCAAAGTTCTTGGTCTTTACAATGCCATTGCATAAATGGTTTTCACTGTGCTCTGCACCAGTTCTTACAAGTCTTCTCAGGTTTCTCTGAAACCATCCCTTTTTTAATTCTCATAATGATGTTCTAGTAAAAAAAAAATTGGAGCACTTCATAAATTCACATGTTGTCTTTACACAGGAACTATGCTAATCTTCTCTGTATTGTTCCAATTTTAGTACAGCATTTGTTAATTTAAAAGGATTACAACATCAAAGATGATCCAAAGTGCCTCTAAGCATTCAACAAGTTTTACCAAAGTTTAAGTATGAGCAAACCAAATCTTAACTATGTCCTGTGAATAAGAGGAATATTATTTCTGGACTATTGTGTCTCTTTTATGGATCCCATCTCCCTGAATTTGATAGCCCAAAGAGCCAGCAAAACAGGTTAGAAGTTTTTATTCCTCATGGCTTAAAAGATATTATTTAATCAAAGACAACAGAAGAACTGGCATATAGAGCTTTGACATAAAAATGAAACTTTTAATATAGAATTAATGGTCCTATTAGTTAACTAATGATTTCTGCTTTAATAATCATTTCAATCTAATATTTGTCATATCAAATGAGATGTAACTCAAAAGCTCTCATTCAAGAAACATAAATATTTGTCAAATCAAAAGGCTTTCAGCCTGGTGTGTAGACTTTCTATGAAGGATTTACGGGAAAACAAGGAGAAGAATTGTACAGGATGAAAAGATTGGGAAAGGTACCAGAATACCACATCCCCTGCCCTCTCCTTCTCCTAGGATAAGCTGATCACCCAGGGTTCTGGTACACTCTCTCAACTCACTTTTAGTTTCCTTTCCCTTCTGATTAGAGGACTAGAGGGAACTAGACTCCTCTCAGAGCCTTCCTTTATAGAAGGCTCACAATCTTTCAGCCAACTCCATCTGCAACTCTGATAGGCTTCAACTTTCCAGAACACCATGCCCCAGGCTGTCCCACTCCCTGCTCCTGGCCCTTTTCAGCTTCCTTTTGGGCATTGTCTTCTGCCATTAGATTCTAAGCTCTTGAAAGGCAGGTACTATCACATTTTCTTACTAGTTTCCACAGAACTTTGCACAGTGCCTGGCACCTAGTAGGTGTTAATAAGTGTATATTGAATTGAGTTGAGTATCCAAGTATCACACTTTGCCGGGTGGGGGGTTGGGGATTAATGGTCAACACTGATGAGGCCACAGATCCACTGAACCATGGTAGTATAATATATAGCAAGGTTTATACTAACTTCTAATAGTTCCATTTGGGGTGAATGAATTGCACTATTCTCCACAATGGTGATAAAAGGATAGTTATTCATGTCATGGGAAAAATGTTCTCCTTCATGAAAAGTACCCTTGGTATGTATGCATCTGACCATCCTAAGTGTAAATCACATATTAAGTCTTCTGTCATATGTGTTTAACTAAATAACAGTTGCCTTTCATCTTTTAGAAGAAATGCCCATATGTGAAGGCTCCAGATTTTTACAGAGAAACAAATGATCTCTGTTTAAAATCATATCAATCAACACTCTCCAAGTTAGTCAAGATTTTCACCAGGATATTTATTTACTGTTACAATTTTTAGAACACATTTTGCTGTGTAGATTTGCTCCTCTAGCAGTCCTGTTTTAATTAACATTCTCAAGAGGCAGAATGGTAAGAAAGAACATAGGACCCAGAGTCAGAAGACAGACAGTCTAACATTTACTACGTAAAGCACTTTAGACATGTAACTTAACTTCTCTATCCTCAATCTCCCCATCTTTAAAAACAGAACTCATATCTGGTTATTAAGCTTTTATGAGGAAAGAGTTTTGTCAACTATGAATACTTAACTATATGAATAGAGGGCAGCTAGGTAGTAGAGTGAATAGAGTACCTGTACTGGAGTCAGGAAGACTCATCTTCCAAAGCTGGCCTCAGAGGCTTACTAGATGTGAGATCCTGGGCAAATCACTTAATGCTATTTGCCTCAGTTTCCTCATCTGCAAAATGAACTGGAGAAGGAAATGGAAAACCACTCCAGTACATTTGCCAAGAAAACTCCAAATGAGGCCATGAAGAGTCAGGCACAACTGAAAACAACTCAACAATAACAACAAATGAATGAAAGCTCTTATTCTCTCAATTAAAGCTTAAGTGTACACAATATTAAATTTATACAATATATTAAATTTAATATAGATATATCACTTTAAAAAACCCAAACTGTATATAACATATTCATCGTTTCATGTACGATCTCCTTTCTGTCTTTTTTTCCAGTATGTTGAAATGTTACTGTTTCTTAGATAGAATTAAAAAAGATAGAAAAAAAAAAGATGGAATTAAAAATAGAAGACATCAAGATAGCTATAAGATATTCATCAGCAAAGTAGTACTGTGGATAAAGTGCTGGGACTAGAGGCAGGAAGACCTGAGTTCAAATTTGGCCTCAGTGTGTGACCCTGAGCAGAGTGTGACCCTGAGCCCTTGAACCCTATCTACCTTATTTTCTTCGGCTATAGAATAGAGAATCGTAAGAGTACCAGAGTTGTTGTGAGGATCAGATGAGATAATATTTTATATTTTATAAATACTTAGCACAATATCTGGCCCAGAATAAACACTTAATAAAAGCTTATTTCCCCACATCCCCTTATTTGAGCTGAAATGAGAAGGGGAAGGGAATTAGCATTTATTTAGTGCCTATTATGTGCCAGGTACTGTGTTAAGTGATTTTTTTTCTTAACAAATATTATCTTGTCTGATCCTCATAACAACCTTGCAAGGAAGGTATTAGGATCCCCATTTTACAGTTGACAAAACTGAGCCAAGCAGAGGTTAAATGACTTGCCCAGGGTCACATAGCTAGTAAGTGACTGAATCTGGCTACATTTGAATTCACTCAAGGCTTCCTGATTCCAGGCCCACCACTCTAACCACTTTGCTATCAGCTGTCTTGATAACAAAATAAACTATTTCTACTTCTAGTATTGAAATATTATGAATTAATGTTACACTAAATCATGTTCATCAATGTATTTATTATGAAGCACTGATTTTTAGTAATGGTCAGAGCTGGAAATGACTTTAGTCATGGATTCATAAATCGTGAACGTCAAGGCCAACTGGCTTATAGACCTCATTTTATGGATGAGGAACCTGAAGTCTAAGGAAATTAACTGAATTATCCAAGGTAATATAGGTAGCAAGCACGAAAAAGAGTGATTTGATTCTTGGCCCTCTGATTACAGGACCAACTCAACTATTCTTCCTACCTTCATTTTAGGGATGAGGAAATTGATCCCCAGAGAGTTTAAATGATTTGTTCAAAGTTACCTAGGAAAGTAGTCTCAGAATGGGTACTAGAAACTGGGTCTAATGCTCTTAAGTCTACACAGTACCATCTCCTACACTACTAGGTGCCCAGACTTTTAATATATAAATGTATGTCTAGCATATGGGGGAACAAATCTCTACTTATACTTTGTATTGTTCAGATCCAAATTCAACATCTAATTTTGCAATTAAGCAAATTAGGGAGATATTGGAATGGGTCTAGACTAAAGCAAGCAAGACAAGTTAACAAATGTTTTGAGATTATTACTTAAGCAAGATTGGAAGAAACAAAAATAGAATCATTGGAAGAAAGTAACAAATTTAAGCTTGATATAAATGTAATGTGAGTACTGCCCAATAAGCACAGTGCTGAGCACATAGTAAAAATATAATAAATGTTTGTTGATTGCTTGATGAGAACCAAATTCTTTCATCATTCAGAATATCCATTTGGAAGCAGACTGAGCCTGCTTCCAGAAACATGTGATAGAAAGGGTGTTTTCCCTTCCTGCTTCAGGGAATGCATAGGTATTCTTTATTTCCTTTAAACATTCTACCTGGCAATGCAAAGCCTTTTAATGGGCTGCTGATGTGAAACTAAGTATGCATACAAAAGCTTGAACATGAAAATTTTCTCTCTTTTCCTTGGGTGAGTGAGGAAAGAATTGCTATTGGCCTCTGGAAGAGAGGAAGTGACCTTAGGTTCTCTCTTCCACACATGCCATGTGCTATGAGTAGATGGTGCTTCTTTTTCTCTTTTGAGTTTTTTGTTCTTTCTTTCTTGAACGGCTTACTTAACTCTGCATCAATTTGTACAAGTCATCAACTATCTCTCTTAATTCTTACTATTCACATCACAATTTGTTGTCTATTCCATGATAGAAGGACATCAGCTCCCTTCACCAGGACTTTGCTACCAAATAAAAATGCTATTGTTAATATTTTGGTATATATGATACATTTCCCTCTGCCTTTGATCTCTTTGAGTTTATATGCGTTCAAGTGAGATCTCTGAATTTTTAGTCACCTTCCTAACATGACTTCAAATTATTTTCCAAAATGGTTGGACCAATTCAGAACTCCACTTATAACCTCACAGGACACTTATCTTTCCAGATATCATAACATTTGTCAATTTCCTGGATATGAGATAAAAACCATAGAGTTATTTGGATTTGTATTTCTCTTCAATATAAATGATTTGAATCAATGGGGACAGGAATCAGTCTTATAAGTTCATTTGCATAGGGAGCACCTGCTTAGAACTTTACTGATGCAGGGTTATATGTCGTCTGCAACTGCAGTCTTAGAAAATTGCCTAAATACTAAGAGATTGAATGATTTGCCCAGTCAGTAATGTCAGAAGCTAAAACTGAACCCAGGTTTTAGGGCCTGTTCTCTGTTATTCCATGCTGCCTCTCTGGATCAATATTGTTGTTAACAGTTTGTCATTCTTCTTTTAAGAACTATTTCTTCATATCCTTGACCATTTGTCCTTTGGGAAATGACTTGGTCATGTACTCAGTGTCTCAAAAGTCTAAATGTCATTTTGAGTTGAAAACAGCAATTAGACTTTACAGATACCCTGTATTTCTGATATTTTCCTAAATAAGCACCAATAGTTTAAAACTGCCCGAAGACTTTTTGGACACTAGTAGAATAGGAACAATCCCTCATCAGATATACTTTATAAAATTTTTTTGACAAGCAATGGTTTTCCTTCATACTCTAGTTACATCGATTTTCTTTGTGCAAAGACTTTTCTATTTCATGTTATTGGAATTAATGATTATATTTTTATGATTTATTCTCCAATTTATTTGTTTTGGAATTCAATGTTTGGGCATAGGTATGAAAATTATCTGATCTGGTTCTCTCCTAGTGTGCGTGTGTGTGTGTGTGTGAACATGATCTGAACTTAGCGTTCAGATGTTAAATCCATTTGGGACTTATATATAGTCTAAGTTGATATAGTGAACCTAATTTCCACCAGGATGATTTCTAGTTTTTTCAATAGTTGTCAAACAGGGAGTTCTTCAACAAATAGTTAAATTCTGGGCTTTATTAAATACTATATTATTGACTAGCATAGTACTCAATACTTGGTTGAAAGAATAAATGAATGAATGAATGAATGAACGAATGACAAAATCACAGAATGGAAGATCTGGAAAGAATCTTTAAAATTATCTTGTACTATTCCTTGCTTAACAGATGAGGAAACTGAAGTCTAGATAAGAGAAGTGGCCAAAGTCACATAACTAGCAAATAGCAAAGCCAGGATTCCCACCCAAGTGTTAAACCTACCATACCACATTCTCTCCCAAAAATATCTAAATACTCTTGAGGTAGCAGTTTTCCTTGTCCTCATGTATGACATAGCCAAAAGAAAAGGTATCAAAAGTAGCATGTTAATTTAAAGTCAAAAACAGGAAGAAATAGCATGCCTTAAGGGAGCTACGTGACATATTTTTTAACTGGCATAGGAATGTCTGGGTTATTTGCAAGGGTCAGGGAGCACTGCAGAGGGCAGGAGATGAGGATAAAGGGTCAAGAGTCATTTGTATGAAAGGATTTAAGGACCTTCCTTTCAGAAAAAAAAGAGAACAGACTAAATGGTGGCATAATTGTATACTAACTCCCCACAAGTCCATGATTCCCATCACCAATAGTAGAAGCAAAAGGCTTAGTGTATAACAGGTACTTAACAAATGCTTGTGAAGCATATTTTAAAATCCTTCCCTTTCCTACATTGCACCTGTTACCAACCCATTCCCATCTCTCCTCCTCCTTCACCAGGGTGTTAACTACTCTATAAATGTAAAAATAAACACTGTCTCTAACTAGGAAACTAAACTTTTATGTCTAGGCTGAATTCCAAATGAAAAGTGAATGTTGCCTTCCTAAAATTTCAACCTGTGAGGTTTTCTTGTAGGATGCTGGGTATAACCATCTTTAAATTAATACATATGTACACATATGGATACAGTATCTGCTCAGATCTTTAAGGCCTATTTATGCTTTTTGTAAGTCAGAGGGTCACTGGCTCATAGATTTAGAGCTAGAAGGGACCTTAGGAACTATCAAATTGAACTGCCTTATTTTACAGAAAAGAAAACCAAGGCACATGATGTCTAAGTGACTTGCCCAGGGTAACACAGAATTAGTAAGTCTATGGAATTTGAACCTAGGTCTTTTAGAACTCTATCCATTGCTGCCATGTTGAGTTATACAACTTCTTGGTGAGCAGACCTGTGTCTTTATTGACCCAGTAATTATGTTAGCAACTTGATGTTCTGGAAAGACCACTGGCACTGAAGTCATACAACTTGGGTTCAAACTGTTGATCTGATTCTAGTAGTGTATTCACTGGTATATCACTTACCCTTTCTAAGTCTCATTTTATTTATCTGTAAGATGGGAGAAATAATACCTATATTAGCCTAACCCACAGGATTGTTGAGGATAAAGAGCTTTGGAACTTTAGATGGCATCAAGAGAAAAAAGGTCACAGAGAAAATTAATTTTCCTACATAAACTTCAACAGGTATATGAAAATGGCCCCATAAATACCAATAATAAAGAAATCCCCCCCCCCAAAAAAGCTAAAGTAAACTCTATTATGTAGGTTAGTATTTTGTGGGGAAAAAAACTGACTGAAGAGGTTGAAAGCTAGTGGAGATGTCAAATTAGAGAAAATAGGTTCAGGTAAATGCAGAATTGGGAAATTCAGAAATGATATTTTTGAATGAAACCAGCACAAAGGCTTTGAGGGTGTATGTGTCAAAATTTAGAACTATATATTTTTTCAAGAGGTAACTCACTACCTATTTCTATTTTCACTTTGCCTTCTGGTTCTGGTTCTGATCTGGGCCATATTCTTTTATAAATTCTTAGGGAAAAAAAGCGTGGAGGTTTTTGGTTTGGTCATGATTTTCGTGAAATCCACTGAGTCTTAAATTATCTCTGCTGGAACTATTTTACAGGTTTGTTTATTTATTTGTTTGTTCGTTTTGATAGTATTTTTCATTTTCTTCTGTTGTTTTTAAATCTTTGGCGTTTGTTTTAATATTTCACATTTCCCTACAATTTATCTGAGAAAAGCAGTGCAAACTCCTGTGAATAGACTTGAAGGCAGGCAGTACCCTGCACGTAGGCACTGCAAGCCAATATGACTGAGTGCCTGAAGATAGATAGCAGCCCTGGCCTGTCAACATACAAGAGAGGGACAAGACAATCAGCCCCGTCCCCAACAGACAATAGAACATCAAGAAAAAGCCCACACATGCACTTCCTGGACTGAATTTAGCACCTTGGGGCAGTGCTGAGAGAGCCATACAGGAGGCCTGAAATCAACACAATCTCCACCAAACCACTGGGACTTATTGGGTTCCAAGTAGAGGATAGAACCAACTGTTTTATGGATCATGAAAAGAGAGGAAGAAAGAGACTAGACAAAGCCTGAACTGTCCGTGAGCCAGCAGGAGACTGAGAGAAAAGTCAGAGCTTAAGGGAGGGGCTAGGGTCTGGTACTGGCCTCTACAGATCAGTGGTAGCAGTAACATCCAGAGTATGGGGAGGACAGGATCAAACAAGGCCTAACTACCCATCTAAAAGTTCAAGGCTAGATAGTAGGGCCCTTGACAGTAACAGGGATGTTTGAAAGTGTGGAGGGTTGTGAGGGAAACATAATGAGCTTGGTTTTGGACATGTTGAGTTTAAGATGTCTATGGAATTTGTTTAATAGAAAATTGAAGATGCAAGACTAGAGGTTAACTCAGTAGGTGAATTTGAGAATCATCAGCAAAGAGATAATAATTGAATTCATGGGAGTTGACAAGATCATCAGCTGAAATATGGAGAAAAGGAGAAAGTTGAGCACATAGCCCTGTGGGACATCCACAGTGAGTGAGCATGGCTTGAATAATGATCCAGCAAAGGAGACTGAACAGGAGAAAGCAGAGCCCTGAAAACTTAGAGAGAAGAGAGCACCAAGGGTAAAAGAGGGTGAGAAACAGTGTTGAAGGCTGCAAAGTGGCCGAGAAGGATGAAAAATGATAATAATCCATTAGGTTTGACAATTAAGAAATCATTTTGTAATTCAGGAGAGAGTAGTTTCAATTGATTTTGGTTGTAGAGCGTATAGACTTCAAAGTTGGAGAGGTTAATGAGCAATAGTGGCAGAGGGAAAAACTTGGAAGTGGCATGTATAGTATGGCATGTATCAGGCATATTGTATGTCATTTATTGCAATGAATTATGTGCACAGTGTATATTGTGCTGTCTGTTATGTGTGTTAAATATCACATGTACACACAAATATATAATATTTACAATATAATATCTAAGCTTGTATATTGTGATAACATATATTAAATGTAATAGAATATGTAATATTACATACTATGTAGCATATTTACCTAATACATAATCTATTAAATAAATATACTGTAATTATATTATTGTATATTATAAAATATCATGTAAATGTAGATATAATGTAATAATGTATAATAATTATTACATATAATCATCATATATAATTTTCTATAATAGACAATACATACAACATAATGGTTATATATAATTACATATAATCATGTATATTATATGTAATATATTATCTATTATATATATTATCTGATATCTATTGGCTTATATAACATAAAATACTATTTATTATATGTTATATAACATATTTATATAGTAACTATATTAACATGATACAAACTTATATAATATTATGTTATTATTTAACACATAATTATATTTGGTGAATATATTCTAATCATATAAATATGATCACATTTTCTAATTTATATGTTTTATATTATATATAATGAAGGTCTGATTCTACCAATGTATCTGTATATATGTGATATGTGATACATATAATATATCAATAACATACAGCACAAAATATAAACAATCCATGCATAATAGATACCATAGCACACATGATAAATGGTATGTGATATATGTGACAAATGACATATTTGTATGGTAAATGGCATGTTGTGCACACAAAATACGTTAAATATTACATATGCATAATAAATGGTATCTCTGCTAAGTGGCATGTTGCCTTATAATAAATTTATCACACATGATAAATAACATTATTTATTGATTATATTATACATGGATAATAAATTACATAATTGCTCTGTGATGAATGACATGTGACTTGTGTAATAAATGACAAGTTATGCATACATAGTGAATGCTGTGATACATGTATGAAATATATATGTTCCAATGTTTTAATATCCTAACTCATTGAAATGTTCAATCTAATCACTAGTGTTCAAAGCCCTTACCAAGTACTATATCGGATATATCATACGTGTGTGTGTGTGTGTGTGTGTGTATGTAGCAGGGAGGGGAATGTTGGAAAGAAATACTAAGCATGAATAACATAGAAAGAACCCAAAACATTACTGTACTTATTCCTACTAGATTACAGGATCATGAGCATGGGACCATGTCTATTTTTTTTTTAATTTCCCCCAGTGCTCAACACAATGGGTTACATGCAACAGGTTCTTAATAAATATTTATTGAATTGAGTTCTTGAATTTTACCTTGTAGTCTTGGAGAATATCAGTATCTTTTAGGCAGGCAACTTTTTGAGAAGAAACCACTCTGTATTCTTCTTTGCAGCCTTATACATTGAGTGGTGATATTTTACAATCCTAGTTTTCTGGGCTTCTGGCTTCTTTCCTCCTCACAAACTGACTCTGAAGCCTATAGGTTCAGTTTAGTTAACAACTCATTCACAACTTTTTAGGGCTTTGTGAGGTAATTTGATGAAGAATGATGTTAATGACCCCCCCAAAAAAAGGCTCTGTTGCCATGCTATAAAGCTTTGAATGACTCGACTAATGATCCCTTTAAGGTATGAATATCTTTTGGGTGCTGAAGTTTCAGTGTAAGAAAGAAGAGCAATTTGGTATCATCAGGTTGATTTCAAGCCAGGGAAGAGGCCCTGGATCCATTTTTTACTCATTTTGTCTTTGCTGCTAGCTACAGTAGCTGTGTCATCTTGGGCAAATCACTTGACCTTCCTGACTCAGTTTTCTCAGATATAAAATAATAGGGTAGTATTAGATGATCTCTAAGGTCTCATCTAGCTCAAACATTCTAAAAATCTACTAAATCCACACTGTAAAGAGCTGATAACTCTCCTGAGTTTCTTATTTTGTTCTTCACATAGATTAGAATAAACATTTATTAAGCACTTTACCATATGCCAGGCACTGTGTGAAGCAGCATAAGCAAAAATTAACCCCCTGGAGGAGTCATCTTTGTAATGGCAAAAGACAATACATAACATGGAGCTGAATAGAGAGGGAAGGTACTGGGCTGGGGGAGGCAGCAAAGCAGTCCAGCTGAGTTGGGGTAGAAATTAGCATAGCTGCTATGGGTCCTTCCCCATCGGATTTGGGGGAAAGGAGGGGAGAAAGAGGAGGCTGAGAGCGGAGGGGGAGAAGCTGAACTAATTAGAAGATTCAGGGGTAGGGTCAGATTCCCTTTGCCATTCATTTCATTTTGTACAGTCCCATGTCGTGGGACAAACCAGGTTGGGAAGTTTCCATGATGCTTGAACTAGACCATAAAACTGAATTTCCAAGCTGTCACGAAATGAATCTTCCTATTCTAGTGCCTGCTACAGTGCCTGGCATGGAGTAGTTGTTTAATAAATGTTTATTGATTAACTGATCTATGATTCCTTCCCCACCAGGAAAAGTTCAAAACTTAAAGGTCACATCTACAGGCCACTGGGAAAAATATTTATTTGGCATCTGGCCATGGCCAACTGTTTTTCAATAACGCTCACTGCTACTTAGGGAATGAAGTCAGTTAGTCAACAAACAGTTATTATACACTTACTGTATGCCAGGGAATTAAATTTCTTGTCTAGGCCAATAACTACATTATAAGAGGACAAAGAGGCCCCCAGGCAACCCTTAGTCTAGGGCTAATTCATTTATGGAAGATCTTTACCTTTCCTGTTTTGTTTCCGCTGTGGCTTTAGCTACACCTTAGCAATTTTGTTGCTTGTTAGTCCTAGTGCCAGAGAGTTGAGTGGCTTACATTGAGTCAGTTTTATTAGTTAGCATCTTTGGAGGGAGGTAAGGTTTGGAGGGAAAGAAACTGATATCTAGAGGAAGGATAATGACTTTCCAATTTACACAGTAGTACTCAGCTGCAAAGGTCAGAACTGAACTTGTGGTCTGACTCTAATTCCACAATACTTCACCTAGAGTTGAGGATAGGATCTCAAACTAAAAGAGAGAACCCCTCTGAAGATGGATATGGGGAAGGAGGATCAGAAAGGGAATTTCTTTCCCTTCCTTTCTTCTGAAGGAAGAAGTTTGCCATACAGTCATGCATCACAGCTTCATGATCCATGAAAGCAGCGTTACCTGTCCAGGAAATCACTCATATATGCTCCTCTGAGCCGAGAAGCTGGTTGCTATAGATGGTGACCCGGCTTCAATTCCAAAATCCTTTATTTCGATTCTAAAAATTTATTTTTGTTTCTCTTTTCCTATAAATGTCCAATTATGGATTTGGCAAAACAATGACTATATGTGTCAAAAAATAAATTTGAAATGTACCTTTGAGCTGCCTGCTACAGTGAAAAAAAAAGTGACCTATTATCTCTGTCCCACAACGAGAGGGGCCACCAAAAATTATGTACCAGTTGAATGTGAGACATATGAGTCTTCCAAGTCCTTTCATCTTCCTTCCATCTGCATTTTCAACAAGGTTTCAAAAACAGACAGGATATCAATGTCCCATTTATTTATTAAATCTTAAGTGAACATTAAAAAAAAAATTCAATACTATTATCCCAGGACAGCCAAATTACAAAGGTAAATGTATTTCAGCTGCCCTGAAACATCCACGGATGATTGGGCCCGTGGTGTAAGTAGCTTCGCATTCTCTTCTATGGTGGGTGAACTAATGAACACTGTGACAAGGTGTGGCTTCCAAAATCACTTTGCAGAGGGTGATAGAAAGCAGGTTCTCAAAAGCCCAGCTCTACAATGCGGCCTTTGTATTTCTGAGTTTCTTAAAACTCCCCTTTAGGTCTTGATGCAAATAGCACAACTTCAGCTAACTTAGACCTTAATGAACTGTGACAACTGCAGAGTCAGACATTCTTTTCAGAATCTAGATTTACTCAGGGATCTGTGTAAATCTGGGAGGTTCGAGTTTATTTAATGTCTTCTTTGACATCAAGGTTTCAACCTCTACCTGCTGATTTATGTTTTTATCTTTCCCCCACTTTCTTAAAGTAGGCAAAAGGAATTTTACACCTCAATACCAAGAAATCCCTGAAAGGACATCCTTGTTGGTTTCACTCATGGGAGTCCCTGGGTTCTCTTTTCCTGGTCCTGACTTAAGGTAGTAATGTAACAGTATCAGAAAATACCACTATTAGGATCTCTTTGCCAATTTCTAAGGTCAGCCATATGTCAGTGTTTTAAAGCCCTTCCTTCCTTCCTTTCCCTAATGTTTTTATTTATATGATCGATTTATCTTTGTATTCTTCACTCAATTCAGTTATTCAACTTTCTTTTGCCGTGAGAAAATTAAAAAAACAAAAACAAAAACAAAAAAAGATCAAGTGACATCTTGATCTATGCCTGAACTAGTTCCTAAAATTAGAAGATAATTTGTTGGGCAAATGCAAATTTTCTGTTGCAGAAGAAAAACTGGACCATGCCCAGAACAGTACATAGAGATTTGTTTTCAAACCTTTTCACCTCAGACTTTGGCACTATTTGCATTTTTCTTCAATAGACATATTAAAGCCTTGGCACAAATGGCTGGGTGTCTGCCTACTGGTTAGAACAGAAGATACACAGACATTTTCAAGTTTGGTTTTACATAGGGGCTATATACTATAGATTATAATTAGAGGAAACATGGTAGCATGGTACAATGAATACTGAAGTCAGCCCTGAAGATAGGAAAGTATAGAATCAAGTCCTGCCTCTGACACATAATACCTCTGTAACCTTGAGAAAGTCACAACCTCTCAGTGTCCCAGACACCTCCCTGACTCTAAGCTGAAAAGCATTTGTTGATCTCTACTGACAGAAAATTTCCTAACTGGGAATCCTTTGAACCAGTAAAATACAAAATCTGAAGGGGAAAAAAAATCAACAACATAGAGGATGTTATTACAACTAAAACCATGGTATTATATCTGGGACCAAATTACCAAAAATGAAACAAAGAAAATAAAACAAGAGCAAAAATATCCAACCTTGTTTGTAAACATTATTCAAAGGATAAAGCCCAATTAAGCTTCATATAACTTTATTAAAGAATTTCTAAAGCAGGGTCAAGAAAACTTGACTGAGGGTTCCTACTCTCTATGACATTCTTATTCTTTTTCATCCCTTAGTAGTTCAGAAATGAAAGGATGATGATCATGGAGGAGTATAAAGGTAAAAATGCCTCTTTGGTAGCATGAAGACCCAGTTCAGGTGCAACCTTTTCTTCTATGATCATGGCTACTGTCTTGCACAAGGCTCTGTCTCTCCTATCTCTGGATGTTGATTGAAGTTAGAGACTTAGTTTGGTGCTTACTGGGACTTTATTTTAGAATGTCCTTGTTCCTCTCCACAGATCATAAACTAGGGTGTGTTGGCACAGGAAGGAGGAGACTAGTTTTGCTAACTGTGGTTAATTAACTCCATTAGGGAAGACTACATCTACCAATTCAAGTCCTGATAATTTTAAAGATATGCCTGAGGTATTGAGAGATTAAGTAAATTGCCCATATTCACACAGCCAGTATGTGTAATATATGGGTTCCTAACCTTGTGTGTGTGTGTGTGTGTGTGTGTGTGTGTGTGTGTGTGTGTGTGATGGCCCCTTCGATATTCTGGTAAAACTTTGGGACCCTTTCCCAGAATAATATTTTAAAATGAATAAAATAAATAAGATTACAAAGGAAGACAATTGTGTTAAAGTACAGTTATCAAAATAATTTGAAAGAAACCAATTCACAAACTTCTTAAAAAGAAATCCATATTCTCCAGGCTAAGAACCCTTTGGAAGGACAAAGGACTTGAGGAATTTTTTCCTGATTCTCTGGCCAGCCATCTATCCCTCCTACTAGATTGTCTTTCCCACAAATATAAATGACATATTCATATGGGAAATAGAGTTTATCTGCCTCACTGCAGAGACATGTCTTCAGTCTTGCAATACTATGACCAGAGAACAGGCCATTTGTAATTTTCTTTGAAGCATTGCTTTAGGAACTTGACTTTCAACATGTGGGGATCTCAGGCTCCATGAGACAGTATCTATCATCTTTAAAGACTCACATTCACTGTGGATGCTTACATGGCATGACAGGAAAACTGGATCCACACTGCTCTCAAAACTGGCAATCCACAAATTTATGGACAGCTTCCCTATAGTCAAGAAAAATGCAGCTCAAGAGCTTAGTAATGAGCAATGCAGAACTGAACACACCAAAGTAATTAATTTTTTTTTAAAAAAGACATTTTGATCGTGAAGGTCCTGACAGAAGGGAGATCAGGCCCTTGATACTACTCTGAAGTTTTAGCCAGAGATGCCAGGGAATCTTACCAGATTTAAGCTGTCCAGCCATAGGCAAACAGCACTAAAAGAAGGAGAAGTCAGTGACACATTTACCATCCTCCAAGAGTGATGACCACTAGTGGCAGCTTCTCACCCTGTAAGCTCTTAGGTGGCTTTCATAACAGTGTCTAAAAGTTCTCTGCCAGCTGGTGAACAGACTCCATTATGGCTATGTCTTGCCAAAGGCACAATTCTGGGAGAGATTGGAAGCTGGGGAAGTTCTACCCTCCCTTTCTTAAAGTCGGGTTGAAGAAGAAATAGGCTTGGTGATACAAAACTCTATTTATGCTGAAATACCAGGAATCTTAACCCTTTCATTGAATAATTCATTTTTAAGGCAGTTAATGGTAATAAGAGTAATGGCAAGTATGTGAACATAGTTGTTACGATGTTGAAGGGGATTAAGCCTTGAAGTATGTAGGTATCAGGAAAGCAGTGAATAAAAAAAAAAAATTACTGCTTGCAAGTTTATTTTTAATATGGATCTTACCCACGCCACCATGAAATGATACCAGTCGTAGATATATATAGTATGGTAGAAAGAGCAAAGACCACATTGTCTCCAGATCTAAGTTCAAATCCTACCTCTGACAGATCACCTCGGTGACATTGGACAAGTCCCTTAACTTCTCTTGAAGCTTCGTCTGGAAAATGACAACGTTGGACTAGATGACCTCTGAGGTCATTAGATCTATCCCCCTATATAGGTCTAATGTTCCCCCCCCCAAAAAAACCCCTTTTTTGATAGCTACTATGCTGACTTTATTTGATACCTGCTCTATGCATTTCTAATATTTACTGCATCATGTAAGATAGAAATATTTCGGAACACTGGCCAAAAACCTTCTAAAGCATTTTAATTTTTCAAATATACTTTGAATAAATCCCAACCTCTCAACTGAGTAAGACTATTAGGATTCAGGTCTCCAGCCCTCTTTTACAAGATGTTGTATAACCTTTCTGGATAATATTTTGTACAGTCCTTCACACAGCATGCATTTTTCTATTAAGATTCCTCAAGTACTTAATCTTTCAACTTTCACTGGCTGTTCAAGCACAGAGGTTTAGTTAGTCTATTTGGTCCTTAAATTAATCTAAACATAATAATCCTCCTCAAAGCTTTGTTGCAGTATTGGCAGTCATCTCTAATCCCTACCTCTAACATCAGGATATGGTTCTACTTGAAATGCCATGTAATTGAAATTATAAGCTTTGTGCTCTGCCTGGAAGCCAGCCAGCACCCTTGAACCAGCTTTTAGGAAGCATATATGGAGCTGGTAACCACCATATTGCAATGTGGGATGAATTATGGCTAATGTTCCTATTTATCCAGTACTCAACTAGACTTCAGTGTAATCTGTATTCTTTGAAATAGTGGGGTCCCACAATAGGTTACCTTCCCCGGGTTCTCTCTTTAATAACTATGCTTTGCTTGAACCCTCTTTTGAGAAAAAGGGACTTGCATATAGTTGAATCATGATAAAGACTAGACACATTATATTGTTGATGGTGAAGGATTCTATATCTGTCTCCTGAAAGCCAGTAAATCTAATTAAAAGGGCTCATCACAAGGTTAGCCACCCTTTAGCAAATTATTTTGTTTATAGTAGCTTATGAAGTCTGCCTATTGAGAGGTAGAGGTATCACAGCCTACAGTAGTAGAGGGACAATCCACATAAATACAATCATGGTTCTTTGAAACTATTGACACTTCCAAGAATGACCTGGTCTTCTTGTTATCCAATTCAACAAGCTTTCATTAATTGCCTGATATGTATAAGGCACTATGCTACTTAGATACTGAGGGTACAAAGGTAAGGACAAAATTTCTGCCTTCAAAGAGCTCCTTTTCCCCTGTTAGACCACTTTTTCTCTTTACCTTTCTCTGTTCTACTCACTCTGGACATATCAGGGATCATACTATAATCAAATAGGTCAGCACATACCTAGAGTGTTTTGAGAAATAGAGCACTGGGCTTACAAAAAACTGAACTGTTTATCTTCCCTATGTGTTTTTAATTGAATTTTGGATTGTCAGTGAACAGTGAATGGTTTTGGCAACATATGTGCTGCACAAATTAGTATTTAAAGCACCTCTCCTTTGAAGGAGTCATTGGTATATATATACAGACATACAGCTAGTCATCAGAAGACATGGAATACAAACAACTGCTCCATACTGTGGCAAGACATTTCCCTTTTTGGCTCTCTTTTCCCCATCTGCAAAATGCTAGTGAAATTTCTCAGCAGTGTTATTGTAGCTCTAAGACAGTGTTATGACATCTATTATTATATCTAGGTATTACATTATCAAAGTTTGTTTAAAGACCTTGACTCTTTATTAAACATATGCTTTCTAAACCTGAATTTCAGAATACATATGAAATTCCCCATTGAATAAAACATGGAGCAAAATCTAGCATGGTGGAGGAGGATATAGGAAGCAGTCTGATGGAAAGTGTGTTGTATTTGGAGCCAAATGACCTGGGTTTGAATACCGGTTCTGCCATTCTACCTGTGTGACCAGGAGCAAATCACTCAGCCTCCTAGGGCCTTAGTTTTCATATATAAAATGAATGGATTAGTTGATCTCTTAACTCTGTTTATGTCTAACCCTGGTGATTTTTTCTTTTACTCTTTTAATATATTCAAAATGAACCTGAGCATTTCCCCATTAAGTTATTAGACTATTTAGTCAATCAGGAAAAAAATTTTTTAAAGATAGCACATGAATAAAAGCAAGGTAATAATAAATAAATAAATAGTATATATTATTTAAAATATTATAAAATAATAAATAATAACAGCAGAATGGATTTAGTGGAATAACAGAAATAGATATGAAATATAAATATAGTTGCCATGTTGTTGTTCCTTCCTTTACATTTTTATTGTCATTACCATATGCCAAATACACTATATCGCATGCTTGGATCACTGAAATTTAACTAGTCTCACTGCTTCCTCCGAGACTGTGCCACCAACCCCTCCTACTGTCACACTAATTTCATGTCACTTGTCCACTAAAAAAAATTCCTTTTGACCATAGAGAAGAATCTAAACTTCTCAGCCTGTTATTCAAAACCCTTTATCATTTTGTTCTCAAATATCTCCCACTACTCTCAAGAACAGTGCTCCAACCAAGCCATTGCCCTTATTCTCTTAAGGAGATCATGCTCATTCTGACTCAACCGTCTCCTGTTCTTTCTCACTCCTAGAAAGCACTTCCACTTCCTTGCTGTTTTATCAAGCCCTAACTATCTTGCAAGATCTAATTCAAGTCTTGATCCCTACAAGGACTTTCTGGGTTGCTCTGGCCCACCTTTATCTTTTAACTATGACCTGAACTCCTGAAACATTTCTAGCATTTAACTACATATGGCTTTGCATTATTGATTAACTGTTTCCTATATTTTTTCATTAGATTTTAAGCTTCTTGAGTCAGAATCCATGTCTTATACTTGGTTCTCTCCTCCTGAGTCCTATTACAGTGCCTTGTTTCTAGTAGGCACTTGATAAATATTGGATTATTTAATAAGATAAAATGCTAACAGGACAATTGGAATTTTACTAGATACTATGGCTTTTATAAAGTTGTTAGAAATAACAGAATAGAGATAGAATTGGACCTAAGATTTCATTCATGTAGGTAACTCACTAGTGAGGAAAAACTGCTACCAATTCACTTTGCCACCTTCTTTACCAGTTACAGGTTTAAAGCATTACTTAGAGCCTTGAGAGATTAAACACAGTTTGTATGTGTCAAAGGCAGAACTTGAACCCAGGTCTCTCCACTTTCTAAGCCAGCCTTTCTCTATACTATACCATACTGCTGCTAATCAAAGAGTTTACTTAACTTAAAAGGGTTTCTTGCCTTATAATGGTGCCCAGTCTACATATATGTACATATGTACTTGTGTGTGTGTGTGTGTTTTTTTTTAGTAAGTAATTAATTCCTTGTGAGTGAAGATTATTTCATACTTTGTATTTATGCTTGCATAGCTCCTGGCACATAGCAGGTGATTAACAAATGCTTATTGACTGATATTTTGTTTTGTTTTGTTTTCTTGTCTTACTTTCTGTTTAGCTTATAAGTTAAATGGTGACCTAAAAAATGAAGAAATGAACGGGGCGGGGGGGGACGACTAAAAGATTAAAAAATAGCTATGTTCTCTACCTATCTTCCCTGCTCTGATTACCCTTTAGAGCTATGGCTACCAACTTTTTCTTGTTTAAATGTATACTCCTCAAAGTTGGACATGATTTTTTCTTTGTCTTTGTATTAACCAACATCTACCTTGGTGCCTTGCACAGGGTTCTTAATATGGGTTTTTGGAATTGAATTCAACACTAAACTGGGCAGTGATTAGGTTGTGTGCCCCTAAAGACCAAGAAGGAACCAGTAGATTCTTCTGCTCTTTATTATGCTCCTATGGTGGAGCCAATCCCACCCTTCTCTAATTTAGGAATGAGGGGAAAAAAATTAGGGAATTTATTTGGAAAGGATCTTAATTAGAGAACATCTAGTCTCACTTCCTTATTTTATAGATGAAGAAACCAAGGCCTAGAGAAATTAAGTGACTAGTCCAATGTCACATAGTAAATGGCAGAGCCAGAATTTGAGTCCAAGTTTTCAGATTTAAAAATCCAATAGTAAATCATGGTGCCTAAATCTCACTCTTTGCCCTGAGGATGATAAGATAGGAGAGGAGTAAGCATTTGAATTTTTGAATTATAATATGTACCGTAGGCTCAAGGTTTGTAGTAAAAGTTTCTTGACCATATCTGCATATGAAAGGTCAGGAATGCACTTAGGCCAAGAGGTGAAAATAACCTTGCCCCTGGGCTTATTTTTGTTTCTTTTTTTGTTTGTTTGCTTATTTGTTTGTTTTTCCCACCTCCTACTCACCTGCACTGAAGAGGCAAAGAGATTTGAAATTGAGAAACTTCTTTAACTTGGGTTCTTAATTCTACTCATGCCATGGATCCCTTTCAGTCTGTGGAGCCAATATACCCCTCCTCACAATATGTTTTTTAATGCATAAAGTAAAACATGTAGGATTAGAAAGGAAGTGAATTATATTGAAATATAGATATCAAAATATTGTTTAAAAAATAACAAGTTCATGAACTCCAGGTTAAAAATGTCTATCCCAGAGGGAGGGGAATGCTTGAGTTAGAGGTCAGAAGTGGGGAAAATTAGACTCAAAACACTGGGACTCAGGGAATGTCAGCTTGAATACTCATTGAGTGAATAAAATTGGAAATATGTCCTCAAACTAGTTTGGTCATTGATTTTGTTAGATTTTCACCTGATCTTGAACCATGGTTCTATGGATCATGGTACAACCTCATTGCTGACTTGGGTTTCTGTTTCTAAGCCATCTCCCTGCTTGAAGAGCAGTTTCTTAATATCTCTCTCTCTCTCTCTCTCTCTCTCTGCCTATAGGCACTTTATCAGAATAATAATTTTAAGTGAATAAAATAAAATATTTAGGATTTCAAAGGAAACCAATTATGTTAAAATAAACCCATCAAAACATTAAAAACAAACAAATTCATGGATCTCAGGTTGATAGTATCACCATTTGAATGTAAACTCATTGCCAGTTCTCATTATCCCAGTCTGTGTATTTGTATCCCTCCAGTACCCAAAATAGTACCGGACACATAAAAGCTATTTAATAAATACTTGTTAATTGATTGATTGATTCCCATCATTCAGGGCTCAGAGCAATTGATAGAATTTTCATGGGAGAAAAATACATTGAATTTTGTTTTCCTGATGCAATGACTAGATACTTAAGGCTTTTGCTTTTCTAACATAGTTACAGCAGTTTTAAAAAAGACAAAGAGCAGTAACTGCTCATTCTTTCTATGAAGAAAAGATAGCACCCCAACTCAGGACTCCAGTTCCAGACTGCTTACAAAGCCAGCAAAGAATAGGCCTTATAGAAGGAGGACAATGATAGCACTAGAAGATATCGTAGGTCCTATAGCATTGGAAATTAAGTCACCCATCCACAAGTGTGTCCTGGAAACTTGTTCCCTTTACGTGTACCTCTCTACATGTTTCCCACTCATCCTTTTGTTTATTCCACTCCCCTCCGTATGAGTAACCTGGTCCCATGAGATCCCTGTGTGTTTGTCTCTCCATGAACGTCCCATAAACACTATGTACATCTACTTTTCCCACTGATTGTTATATTTGTGGGAATTTATGCCCCAGTGTCACGAAGGAAATTGTCTATTAAGGTTTTACTTACTATACTATTTTACAAAATGGCTTTGCTTTTAACTAATTGGGTCCTCCTAGTGGAAAAGGGTAAATAAATTGGTGGTGGTGGGGAACTCATGAGCTATAGTTTTTTAATACATACGGGCATACAGAGTATCTTAAACCTGAAATAGCACATAGCCTTGTGTATGGTTCCCATTGTCTGAGTTAGCAGGTGTCTTCAGGGACAACATATTCATAAAATCTCTCTGTCTCTCTGTCTCTGTCTGTCTGTCTGTCTCTGTCTCTGTCTCTGTCTCTGTCTCTGTCTCTGTCTCTGTCTCTCTGTCTCTCTGTCTCTCTCTCTCTCTCTCTCTCTCTCTCTCTCTCTCTCTCTCTCTCTCGGAAGGGAGTTACCTAAAACGCTTTGTAATCTTTTGTATTCCAAGGACTGCATGAATGTAAGGTCTTAATATTGTTATTAATTTTCTTATTTTCTTTCCATGATTGCTCTCTGAATCACTGCCCAGTCACCTGGTTCCTAGAGGCTGACAGGCCCCCAGAAAGCAAAGACTATCTCTTAGGAACAGTTCTGCTCCCAGATAAAATTTAAACTTACTTCAGAAGATACATTGAAGTGTAAAGCCTTCAGATCTTTCCCCTGGCTCCCAATGGTATAGCTTGAGTTTGTTAATGGTCTCCAGAAATATCAAGCAATGCAACACTTACTCTCTCTACAGATGATACTCAAGTACCTTTCTCTTGTTAATGACAGGCCAAATCATGAGAGCCAGGGAAACATGATTCTTCTGTCTTCTATCTGCAGTCTCCAAACCTGTTGTCCTCTGATTATTTCCTTTTCTTCCCAAGAGAGGAGAACTGGACACAGTTCAAAAGGACTATTGCCTCCTTCTGTACAAAAGCTATCAATAATGGGTCAATAAAGAAATTGGCTGACTCCCACCTAGCTTCCTGAGTCACTACCACCTAGAATAGACATTGTATCAGTGACTTAAAATTTAATTCCCCACCATCTAACTTTTGACATTTTAGCATTAATCTTACTTGGACTTGCTTGGTTTCTCTTACTGACTACTGAACTGAGCAATTTTATTTTTAGAACAACTTAAACATAGTAAATTTCAGCAAAAAAGACAATCAATACAATTTCCCCCCTACAAGTCTGGGGCTGAAGAAGGGACTGGTTTTGCAGCTGACCTTTCCACAAAGCAGTCTTCTCCCCACTCACCCACCACCACCACCACCACCACCACCACCACTAACAACAGCACAAACAAAAACCAATGTTCCTTTTTCCCCCGCTATTACAGAAACACTCATATTCAGTTTAATGTAATAGCCATGGGCCTACTTGAGTCACTCCTTCAGTTGATGGTCTTTCCCTGGAAACTATGAGGTGCCCATTTGGTTACAACATGTGTCAGGGATTGTTATTATTATACATTCATAAGATGTTAGATTTGCTGCATGGGAAAGCACTAGGACCAGGCTGAATTCCACCTCTTAGTCAACCCATGTTCCCTAAATCAAGGTTTGCTTTAGGGGGTAAGCAGACCCCTGGTTGAATCCATAACAGTATTGCCTCATTCTGTTAATTCATAGCACAAACTTGACTTTCTCTCAGCTTTCACATTTGCATTACTCTCTAATCAGCCAGTCATCTTGACCTTTGTCTTACCACTAGACTCTGATGACTCTGGAGGAGAGAGTCAGGTTGAGGATTTCATGCAACTCTGCCTTACTCAAATCCAATTCATGCACAAGTCAAGATATCACAGAGAATGAAGGACCACCAACACCAACACCAATACCACCAACTCTTTAATCTGACTTTGACTCACACCAATAATCATTCAAAGCACATGGTTGCCACTCAGATATTCTAACCCAAATGGTTACTCTACTTACTCATCTAATACTTTAATTCTTCTCTTTTTTTGTTTTGTTTTGTTTTGTTTTTTTAGGCAATTGGGGTTAAGTGACTTGCCTAGGGTCACACAGCTAGTAAGTGTCAAGTATTTGGTCTGAGGACGGATTTGAACTCAGTTCCTCCTGACTTCAGGGCCGGTGCTCCATCCACTGCACCACCTAGCTGCCCCTTTAATTCTACTCTTCAAACACTTCATGCAAATACTCTAAGGTTAACATCCTTAAGTACCTATTCCATTGATTGCCTACTTCTAGTTAATGTCCTGAATACCTTGGAGTAATTGATAACTTCAAATACTTCTGAGTCTGGGCCCACAGCTATTATCTCCTCAGTGGTTTAAGGAACTTCTAGTCAGGAAACTATATCTATGGTGCAGATTGTCATTTTGTTCTGCAACTTATAGTCTTAGGGAATGGTTGGGGCACAAAGTGGCACCCAGAGTCACATAGCCAATGTTCTTCAGAAATGGGATTTCAAGTCAATTCTTCCTGATTTCTGATAGCAAGTGTTAAATAAATACTTACTGAGTAAAATTCTTCTTCTCCCTTCTTTTATGTAAAAAACTATTTCATGGATTTTGGATCTCACTATGAGATCCAGAAATTGCTCCAAACCAAATTGTAGAATTTCTCACTCACTTTGTTTAGTTAAGAAAACCAAAGGAAATACTATTCAGTGTTGGTGTAATGAAAATAACACTGATAGATGGGGACAGGAGACACAGATTCTAGTTCTAGTTATAAGAATTATTCATTGTGAAACATTCAGAAACTTAATTATACTCTTTAGGCCTCAGAATCCTAATTTTTAGCATGAAGCAATTGGATTGACTCATTCCAACTGTTCATACACTCAAATGATGAAATATTCCTACCAACTGTTTCATTATGAATCTTTTTGGTTCAATCTCAGATTCTGAAGTTTCCCTTTCTTCTTCTGCAATCTTTGCAGCTAGCAGCTCAATCAGATCTTCATCTGACAATTCTTCTCCACGAGACTCAATCAATTTCTCCACATCTTTCTCATCTACTTTTAGCTCTAATTTTTGTGTGAATTCTACAATCTTATTACTCATTTCTTCAAAGGTTTCATCTGTGTCAAATCCATGAAAATAGGAGTGAATTGTGGACACACTTTCCCCCAAACTCTCTTCATACATGTTTCTGTTACATCTTTCCATGCCCTACTAATATTCTGGATCACATGGCAAATATTATAGGATTTGCAGAAATCTCTCAATGTCAAGTACTTTTCTGGATCCAAAGCTATAATTAATATACCTTGAAATTTGCAATTATTCCATTATCCATAGGTTGTAACAATGAGGTAGTGTTAAAGGGATGGCAGATCAATTTTATGTTTTCATTAAAATCAACTAAATGAGGAGGGTAACCTGAGGCATTATCTAAAATAAGTAGAATCTTGAAAGGAACGCCATTATCATTACAAAACTTCTTGACTTTAGGAATGAAGCAGTACATAAACCATTGTTCAAAGATAATAAGGGTTATCCAAGCCTTAGGGTTAGAAAAATAATGCACTGGTAGTATAGCCTTGCTGATTCCTTTCAATGCTCTGGGATTTTCTGAGTGATGCATAGGAATAGATTTAAATTTGCAAGTTCAAGATGCATTCCCTACAAGTAAAAGAGTAAGTCAATTTTTCGAAGTGTTATAGCTTTGCATGGTTTTTTTTTTCTTTCCCTCCACTGAGATGTAGGTTTCAGATGGCATTCTTTGATAAAATAGGCCAGTTTCATATCTATATAAGATTTGCTCTAGCAAGTAGGGACCTTCATCTATTTATTTTTTGCATGAACTCTGGGAACTTCTTTGCTGTGTCAATAACTGCATTAGCAAGATGGCCAAGTCTATTAGGTTGCATTTACAAGACAAATCACTTTTCACTTCAAGAGCGCATTTGCCGCCAGCCATGGTGAAAATATAAGACTCACTACTGAACACAGGGAGAGGCACAATATCATTCACTGTAGGCAGACGCATCGGAACTGACTTAGAGATGCTTCTCGGCTTCCCAGCACTGTTTGCACTGCCAGCATCATACAGTGTCTTCTCGTACATCTGCTTTGCCTAAGGGAATTTCTGTAAAGTTTTTTAGGGATGCGTGTATGTATATAAAATGTTTATTTACCTAAGAATTATTTTGTATAGAGAACTACTTTCTAAATGAGGAAATTCTTTTTACCATTACAGATTGTCACATTCTCTGCATTTTATGGTCTCAGATAGTTGTAGAGCATTGAGAAGGGCGGACTATTCCAGAGACACACAGTCAACATGTATCAGAGGTAGCTTGAGCTCTTGTCTTCCTGATTTTGTGATCAGCTTTCTATCTTCATGCCTGGTTTTCTTTTTGTATTTTCTTTCTTTCTTTCTCTTTCTGTCTTTCTCTCTCTTTCTTTTTTCCTTTCTTTCCTTATTTCTTTCTTTCCTTATTTCTTTCTTTCTTTCTTTCTTTCTTTCTTTCTTTCTTTCTTTCTTT